>NC_043014.1:24303631-24451131 GCF_006345805.1 Octopus sinensis | reverse complement strand
CGGACGTTAAACGATGATGATGATATATGTATATATATATATATGTATTATATATATATATATGTATATTATATATATATATTATGTATATATATATATATGTATATATATATATGTATATATATATATATGTATATATATATATTATATGTATATATATATATATGTTATATATATATATGTATATGTATATATATATATATGTATATATATGTATATGTATATGTATATATATATCTATATATATATATATATATATATATATGTATATATATATATGTATATCTTATATGTATATAATTGCCCCAACAAAGAGAAGGCGCACATTTGCAGAGGAAATGCAGACGGCGGCAGCAGAAAACAAGAAATTTTGTGGAAATAGCAGAGAAAATTGTGGGACAACTGGCCTGGATACATCGTCTTCAGAGCCAGGGGCACTCACAACAGCACTCAAGACCACCACAATCAAGGGACCCAGGGTGGCCACCGCTGACACCAGCCCAGGTGCCACACCAACAGCCTTTATTGACACCCCAAATATCTCACCAGTGCTTCTGCTGAATGTCAGAGGTCTGGTGTGAAACCCACTAATATGAGTAAAATCCTTACCTTAGGGACTTAAGCACAAGCAACCATGCAATATGCATAGCGCTGACTGAAACGCACCTGTCAAGCAGTATAGCAGATGCAGAAATACACATACCAAAGTATACTGTTTTTCGGTCAAGCAGGAAGGAAAGAACTCATGGTGGGGTTGCCCTGTACGTCCGTGAAGATGTCACACCCATAGTACTGTTGACACACTCAAACTCAGTCTGTGACACACTGATAGTACACATGAAACAACCGAAAATAGTAATATGTGTCACATATCGGCCACCAGACACCCCTAGTCATGAAGGAGTGTTTGAAGATAGCCTCAGAAGAATAGAAGAAGTCCTGGACAAACTGGACCAGGGTAACACCATTCTACTGCTGGGAGATTTTAACCTTCCGAAAGTCAAATGGCCAGATGGCCATCTCCTCCCTGGAATGACATCACTTGAACAGAGACAGACAGAGTCCTTGCTGGCTCTCACACGCAAGTTTTTCATGGAACAAGCAGTGCTTCGGCCAAGAAGAGGTGAGAATGTCTTGGACCTCTGTTTCACAAGCAACCCGATGCTCATCCACAACATAATGGTAACACCAACAATTCTCTCAGATCACAACTTAGTAGAGGTAATGATATATGGTATGAGAGAGTTAGTTGAGACGCAGCCATTAGAAAATACCACAGGTCTATCCAGTCTAAACTTCCATAAGGCAAACTGGAAGAAGATCAACGAAGAGATCCGAAAACATGACTGGAGTGACTTCATCACCACACAAGACACCAACACACATTTCCAACATTTCATGACTAAATATCCAGTCAAGAGATAACATCTTAAATATTAAGAATGAAACCCTCTCTCCCAGTATACACAAGCAATATTTTACATTTCAAAGAGGAACCACCACCTTACTCTGCCAATTCCACCAGAATAGTTTCTTTCCATGAACATTGAATATACACAACATATGAACTTAAAAGATACATGCCCCTCTGATGAACTTCCTCAGCACACAAATATACAAACATCACATATACCCAGAATATAATATAACGCAAACAAATTCACGAGTCAAACCCAAAGGAGATAATCATTCAAAAGGTGACATCCAAGAGTAGTGCCCCTTGATTTCTTTTTGTGAATTCCCAAGATTTTCTGCATTAACATCCAAAATGAAGATGAACACTATCCCTTCATGTGATCAGCTTGAAAAATTGTTAAACTATTAAGATATTTTTCTTGACATGAAACCAATATGAAGAGTGGTTAGGAGTCCATACAAATCAAAAATTATAGTGAAAAAAAAGTAAATAAAGTTGGCAAAAGCATGGGAATATATTTTAGAGAATGTTTAATTAAATATAATAATAATAATCCAAGGATGGAATTTATAAATATTTTAAAGTATTGTTACACACATTTCCACATGTTTCTTATGATCACAGTCCAATCCATAGTATCATAGTTTATGTGTTCATTTCATCAGGCCCTGTGGCATTAAAGTTGGAAGCAAGGAATGTATATAACTGAAAGATATTTATCAGTTTCCACCAATCAAAAAGTTCACTGGGGTATGTTGGCAGTTCTATGTGTATTTATTTGGGAAGAATAGAAGATGGTGGAAAGAGAGAAAGGAATGGTAATGATAAAGGAGAGGAAGGTGTGTGGTGAGGCTAGACTTGTTTTGATATTTGTGTGTACAGATGTTGGGATGGCTAGTATGTTTTATTGGTTTGACTTTAGTCACAGCAGGCATTCCCTCAATGAATTTAGATGTTGTAGGATCAGGAAGCCACTTACTTTGGTGGCTTACTTCATTGTCTGAGTTGAGAAATGTTCCCCTAAAGGGTCTGTTTAGTTACTTATGGTGGTATAGTGACATAGCATAAGAAAATAATGAGTTTTTCTTTTTGTTTAGTTCATTTATATATTCTTCTCTTGTTCTGTTAGATGCTGATGAAGGTTAGTGTTTGTTTCATAATGTTCTGTTTGAATTCTAGGAAGGATACCTTGATTTTATGTATGATTGATACAATTACTTCAGAATGTCTATTAATTATTTTTTCCCTGGATGTGATGATCTCCTAGGTTTCCACTCAGCATAAGTTACATACTTGTGATGTTCTACAGTATGGACTAGCATTTTTTATTATAGACTAGTTGGTTGTATGCTCCACTCCATTTCATTTCTGCCCCCAGATGAAGTTAGATAATGTGCAGTGCCTTTTGTTTGCAGTGTTTCCAGTTCCTCCAATGTACACATATTTTTGTGCATCCATCTTCACTTCACATTTGTAAACCACACTCTTTACTATGCAGTTGTTATTAAATTTGTATTCATTTTTCCATCTCTTATTTTCTTTAGGTATAGATTGCACTGCCAATGGTATGGTGCTGTTTAGACCCTTTCTCGTTATGGAGCTTTTATCTTTCATATTTGCAACTGCCCCATTGTTATTTTGTTTTGATCTGCAGTTTTTCCATAAGCCCCCTCTAATTTTATTTTATCGAGTTTTCTGTTTATTAAATTTGTGTATGTAGTATTCTAGATTGTACAATGTCATGTATGCTAATGTCACATTATGTCTGCTGATGATTTTGTGATGTTTGCTAGATTTAGAGAAGTGCCTATCTAATGTTGAAAAGAATTCCAGATTTATTTTGGATTTTATTTGTGAATTGAAAATTGGGTTAAACCAAATAATTTCATCACTCTTTATTTTACTATTTCTTTTAGTGGGTCTATTGGATTTGTTATTGCAATTAGTTTTATCTGTTTCTACTATCTACGTCTATTGATCCCATCATTTCAACCCTTGCCTGCAACTTCCTGGGTTCTGTTTGATATCTGTCCTTCTTAGTGTTGCAGATGCATTTTTTTCCATTTCAGTCCCTATTACGTTTACTGTTTTTTTAGAGTCTGGTATTCTGTGGTTATTTGTAGGATTATGTGTAATATTAATAACACTGTTATTGATATTGAATATTAATTCTGTACATATATTATTCTATCCTTATACCTTGCCCTAGCTAGTCCTGAGTCGTAATATCCATTCATCTGCAGATAGTCTGTATATTCAGTTAGACACACTTCTTGAGATGTTTCACAGCATACGTTCCAGATGCATAGCATATCAATTGGTGTTAAGAAGGGTATCCAGCCAAAACAGACAACAGAACCTGGAACAGTTCTCTGACTAACCAACTATCCAACCCTTGACAGCATGGAAGATGGGTGTTAAATGATAATGAATAACACTGGCTACAGTGAAATTTTATCCCAATTGTAACACAAAAACAAGTCATATTTCAAAGTTGAAAGAAAGAAAGCTGTTTTCATCTGGAGTGATACATAAAAGAGAGTTCTATAATTAAAACAGTAAATTAAAAATTAAAATTTAGGAAGCCAGTCTTACCTTTTTTTTTCATAAATATGACCAGCTTGCCAAATGTCTACCAAATGAACTGAATAATAAAGTTTAGAGAGTAGCAATATATGTGAGGTGATACACTGGGCAAAACATTTACTGGTATTTTGTCCATCTTTACAATCTGAGTTCAAATTCTGCTGATGTCAACTTTGCCTTTCACCCTTTTAGGGTTGATAAATTAGTACCAGTTGAACATGGGGTTGATCTAATCGATTTACCCCATCCTCCAAACTTGTTGGTGTTGTGCCAAAATTTGAAACCATGAAATTTGTAAACTACATTCTTTACCATGCACTTGTTATTATATTTGTATTCATTTTTCCATCTGAAGTGACATGCTATATTATCTCTTCTGATTCTGTAAGTAAAGTTATTATTAGCAAGTTAGTGTTTGCGTGCATGTGTATGTGTGTGCTTTAATCACAGGTACAAAGGCTTGGAACTAACAGGTCATTGTAGGGGTAAACAACTTCTATCTATCCATTTACCTTTATATAGAATATTTTTCAGAAAGCTTTCGCTTTGTTATTTTTGTTTTTTTGTTATTATTCTTTTCTCCATCCATCTGCTTGTTTTATTCCCTATGAGATTTAAACTGCTTTTTGGACAACTGGATAGTGGTTACTTTAGGGTTGAGTATCTGGTGTTGCGAAAGAAATCTACTAAAAGATTTCTTTCAGTAGATTTTTTTAAAGAAATAGATAGGGGAAGGTTCTATTCATGTATAGTGGAAATATTCAGTAAACCAGATCATTATATCTGAAGTTGTGATTCGCTAAAATGTTATCTACATGATAAAAAAAATTTGATCAATCAAGACTTTGCCTAGAACTAGCTCCAACAACAATTTCATCTTTGCATGCCTTTCTCTGAGCCTATCTATCTCTATAAGTTCAGCACACCTTAGCTACTTTGACAGCCACCATAGGAGACAACCAACAGAGATGGTTGACAACACAATGGCAATGAACAGTCAGAAGACAAAAGGCATTAGAAGTCAGTAGCACAGCAAGCTGCTAACCACAATGAATGATTGGTAACCTGAATCAAATGAAAAACATTGTAGTAACATTTGCTTTTGTTTACATTTAGAATATTTTGTTTATCAAAAATCTCAACAGATATCAATGTTCTTCATACAAGTGGCAACACCTAGCCCCAAAGGAAGAATATGACTCACCAATAACTCTGTCAATAGGTTACCACCACTACACAGCTTAACAACACTGACATGTCCCTCTCCAACTGACTTTTTCCTGCCATCATAGCCTCACTGAGCTGCCACAATCTCTGTCATCAATACACTGGTAATCATGTCCTAAACACATTTCTTCACAGAATATCAAATATTTTCAACAACACCATCATGATGCCAGTATACTACCTGTAAACAACATCAATATCAGTACCTTGATGCCTCCATCTGACAAATGAGATATGTCAACGTGTGTTTCCTCCAGGGCAATACCATAAAAAATTGTTTTCTTCAACAAGATTATAATTTTTTTACTGCTTTCTCCTTCTTGCATACATCTGAATATATTTACATTGCACACCCTTTGACATGCACACAAAGCACCCAGTACTTACACAACATGCACACAGATACTTAGCAAACACATTCATTGCTAGCAGTATACATAAAATTACTATGGATAGAAGATGCAACCTTACTTTGGTCACCAATGCTCAGGAATTACTGGATAGGCTCACAATACCACCCTACTGATATTCAATGCAAATACACATATTCAAATGAATATGAATATGCAACAATCGACCTGCTGGTAGTTACTACACCAATTCACTGGTGTACATGCATATATGAGTCACTCAGTCACACATGTATCTGCATGCATATATGAGTCACTCAGTCACACATGTATCTGCATGCATATATGAGTCACTCAGTCACACATGTATCTGCATCAGATCTTTTTTCCCAGCATTTTTACAATTATACTCTGACCTACTGTTCATTAATTTTTTTTTTTTTTCAAATTCCTGGTTTTGCAGTCATTTGTAACATAAGCTTGTAACAGTACTTTGTGCATAAGACAGCACTGCACTGTGCTTAAAAAGCACACACATGAGAAAATTTGACCAATCAAGACTTTGCTTAGAACTGGCCCAAACAAATTTCATCTTTTCACACCTTTCTCTTTGAGCCTTACCATCATTATAATTTCAGCACACCTTAGCTACTTTGACAGACACTAAAGGAGACCACTAAGAGAGACAGTAGAAAGCAGCTGACCCAAATTTACAGTACAAAGGCAATAGAGGACAAGAGACATTAGAAGTCAGTAGCATAGTGAGCAGCTAACCACAATGAAGGATCAGCAACAACCAGCAACTAACCTTTTGACTACTGTGACAACCACATCAACTCAAGAACAATAATATCCAAACTCTATCAATGTTTTGTCATTCAAAGTAACATTAGCTTTCAAAAATCATAACTGGTGACCTCTGACGCTAGAAATGGCAGTCAACACTTGCAGATTTGAGAAGGGGGGGGGTCAGTTTTCCCCTTCACCACCCTATGGGTGGGGGTAATTCGAACATCAAAACATTTGAGGAAACAAAAATGAGGTATGTGAATTATTCAGCCTCTTCCCAATTTTCTTTTCACATGGTTTTGAATTAATTCTATAACTTTGAGATTTTTATCAGGTAACTGCTTTTTTCGGATTGATATTGAAGGGTTGATGTGAGAAGCCAGATATGGACAGTTTCAACGTAAAGCAAGTAGAATATTTTGGCTAGATATGTTAAAGGGTTAGGAAATAGTCTATTTTCAGAAAGGAAACAAATCAAAGTATGTAGATTACCTGAAATTCCTTTCCACTCAGAAAATATTTCAAAATAAATTCCCATACCGTAAATCCGTAAGTATAATCCGCATTTTTTACCCCAAATTTAAAGGTTAAAATCCCTAGTGCGTACTATATATGAGGTTAAAAATGAAAAATATTTTCTAAGCAATGTCCGAGTCTCTATTTGCTGTCCAGCAACGTTTATTCAGATGCATTTTGTGATATCGGGCACGAAAATACCTTAAGCTAAGTCTGAAAGCAACGAAGTCATAAAAGAATCATCCATAATTTGCAGTAAGCAACATTTATTAAAATAAAAGTATTCAGAACACAGAATAACATGTAACAAAAACAATTTGCAAACATATTTACATTCCCATATAACAGTTAAGAACATCACCATTATTGTATTACACATGCGTGGAAGTGTTTGTTTGACTAGGTGCTGCTGGCTTAATTACACAGGAATTGTGCTTAATAGTTTAGCGCTAAATAGTTCATCCTGCTGTATTGGCAGTTTGCATCATTACCATGGCAAACAATAGATACTTAATTAAATACCAGTATTAAATGTTTGAACTACGGTGGGTCTTTACTAGGGTTTTTTATAAGCAGGACTTAAATCTGTACATTAATCTCCAATAAAACATTTTATACATTACATGCCCATAAAATGCCTTGTAGATCTTATTCAGCTATGTTTAAACTTGAAGTTATATCATATGCTGAAGAGCATGGTAATAGTGCCGCCGGAATAAAATTTGATGTTGATGAAAGAAATGTCAGGTTATGGAGAAGAAATAAAAATGAAATTAAACAGATGCGAAAGATAAAGAAGGCAAGAAGGCAATAATAAAGGACATTACCGTATACATTTTTACAAACCAAGGACGTTATATAGACCTACTTGACTCAAGTTAGAGAAAGGGTGCATATTATACCCAAGGTTTAGGTTTTACAGAGGTACAGCACCATAAAAATCCCCTGCGTACTATACTCGAGGATTTATGGTATATCCCTAAGTTACACCATCTAAAATGTATCTCTTAGAAACTTTCATTAAAAACATGCATTTTTCAGAAAGTTACAAAGAAACAAAGTCAGCAGCTGGTATGGTTTCCTCATAACTTTCAGAAAAATAGGTATTGCTTAATGAAATTTTTAACAAATATCTTTCAGATGGTGTAGATTACGATTCTATCAGAATAAATTGGTGAGCATGCATAAATACATACTGACATTTTGTAGATATATATATGTGCTCCTTTGAACAATCTTTTCGGATTGATACTGAAACCAAAACAATACAAGAGAGAACAAAAATGGACTCACTCAACATACTGTAATTATGCCAATCTGTACATTAGATTATTTAGCCTCAGTTCCAGCATAATCAAATTGGTTAAAGGTATCTGTTGTGGGCATAACTACAGATGTGTATCCCACCTCTAAATTTGTTGCCTCATAACTTCCAGAAAAATGGATACTTTTTAG
The DNA here is from genome assembly GCF_006345805.1 of Octopus sinensis. Taxonomy (NCBI): domain Eukaryota; kingdom Metazoa; phylum Mollusca; class Cephalopoda; order Octopoda; family Octopodidae; genus Octopus; species Octopus sinensis. The sequence continues at coordinate 24,442,791 of NC_043014.1, read as the reverse complement.
CGAAATTTTCAACAAATAATGCTTAGATGCTGTGGATGCAGAGTATATAGGGATTTATGGGAAATAATTTTTCCGAAGAGTTTTGGGAAATTCACACAATCCAAATTTTTTCCCTCATAACTTTCAGGAAAATGGATATCTTTTGATGAAATTTTATACAAATACCTTTCAAACGGCATTGATTACGATTATAAAGAAATTTGGGTAATTTTTTCCGATGAGCGGGGAGGAGAGGAGTCTAGAAAAAACAGAATTTCAGATTGGGAAGACCAAATAAGTTTTGATGGAGATTTTTCCAATTTTTTATTTTATCACAGCCTACCATCTGCGAGGGGGTAGATTTTATATTTTTTTTTACTGAAAAGGCTCCTCCCATGGTTTTGAAGTGCAAAAAAATTTAGATGTAGTCTTTCTCATTTGCAAAATGAGCCCCCTTTAAGTTTGCTTTCAATTTTGGTGTATTGATGCAACTCTGAATCTTGATTACAATCAACCAATTACTCGTAAATTGAAGAATCTGATGTTATTTGGAATTAAAGTTGGGAAATTTGGGTAATTATAGCCAATCAACAAACAGCGTGGCATTAGCAGCTTGTTACCATGCCAACTACAATGTGTTGTGGTTCACTGTTGTCTAAAACAAAACATGCAAGGTGAAATCAACATTTCACCTGCGTGTTTTGTATTAATTTTTCTGTACTTCTGTGTGTTAGTATTTTTACATATTTTTCATTTCATATGTTTTGGGGACTCAGTGACTCAGTTGGATTTATGATTTCACTAGGTTTAATTATATTCATAAAAAATTTTAATTAGGAGTATTTTTAAACCGTTAGCTTTACATTTCAACAGCTTAACTGAAATTTAACCCACATAGCTGATCTGAGAGGGATATCGTGGAACAGAAACTGTGGGTGATACAGATAATTTGACATTATTTTTGAATTCTGCATGCAAAAACATATGATACAGATATTCTTTTCCTAGGGACAAATTCTTTATTAATTAGTGTTATTCTTATTGTAGTTTACAAATCCAAGCATGAAAACGTTACTCAACTTCGGAGTTTAGGAAATACACACACACGCATATTAATGATGTACATGGCAGGTATACATAATATTGAAGTACGCATGAAGTAAACACATGCAGACAAATATATTAATGTAACAAATTTTTTAAAATAATAAAAACATAAAATCAATGAAGAGAAAAAGAAACAGTGTTCACACTTCAATTTACTATTTTCTAGAAATGTTGCTTTTCTAATTGAAACAATTTTTCTCAATCTCCATTTAAAAGTCCATCATGTCTCTTGAGACATATCAAAATGAACAACTTTGAATTACGCGGCGGCGGTGGTGGTGTGAGGTTCTAATTTTTTTTTCTGATCTCTCTTTGCCCCCCTAGATGGAGGTGTGGTGGGGAGACAGATGAAAGATGTTTCATTCTCTACTATATATGTATATATATATATATCTATATATATATATATTTCTTAAACCTACACGATATAGTCTATAAATTTGGGATGTTTTTGAAAGATAATATATTTTGTCATCAGAATATATATACTTTCTCACACTACAATTAAGATATATTTATTTTAAATCGTTCATCTTTTCCCGCGACAACAAAAATTGGGCGCGAAAATTTTTCTAAATATTAGCGGAATGAACAACTGAGATAAAGAGGGGGCAAAGAGAGATCAGAAAAAAAAAATTAGAACCTCACACCACCACCGCCGCCGCGTAATTCAAAGTTGTTCATTTTGATATGTCTCAAGAGACATGATGGACTTATAAATGGAGATTGAGAAAAATTGTTTCAATTAGAAAAGCAACATTTCTAGAAAATAGTAAATTGAAGTGTGAACACAGCACCTTACAGAGTATAAGTATATGACATTTATTTTAAAAATTTAACTTCATTTGTTATATTCTAAATAATTTGCAATTTCAAAAAATATATTAATTTTGCGTTTTTTAATTTGATAAATTCTACGGAATAATTTTGCGCGTTTTTTGATAAATTCTACGGAAAGAATTTAGTGCGAAAAATTTATACATTTATACACAAAGACCTGTTGAGGCAAGCGAAGTTGATATCGAACCTCATCCCACGACAGGCACCCATGCCAACCCCCTTTGCTTGCGAAGACATGTTGGGGCAAGTGTGACACCCGGCAAATGCCAGGACCCCTGGACTGGTGGTACGTAAAAAGCACTATCCGAATCGTGGCCGATGCCAGAGCCGCCTCGACTGGCACCAATCCGACCGTGGCCGTTGCCAGCCTCGCCTGGCACCTGTGCGGGTGGCATGTAAAAAGCACCCACTACACTCTCGGAGTGGTTGGCGTTAGGAAGGGCATCCAGCTGTAGAAACATTGCCAGATAAGACTGGAGTCTGGTGCAGCCTTCTGGCTTCCCAGATCCCCGGTCGAACCGTCCAACCCATGCTGGCATGGAGAACGGACGTTAAACGATGATGATGATGAGAAGAAATTAATTCATTAAGTTTACCAAATTATATACGTCTGTAAAAAAAAAAAAAGTTTCACAAATTATATACGTTCGCGTTTGTGTAAAAAAAATTATTAACCAAGTTTATAAATTATTTACTTTGTTCAAAAAATATTATTAATATTAATTAATTTTCAAGAATTATTTAATTTATATAATTAATTCATTAATTTTATTCTGTAAAATAGTAATTAATTCATTTATCTGTAAATCCGCGAGGAAAGCGACTATGTAATTTTTTTGTGTAAAATTGAAAATGTTATATATACACACACACACACACACATATATTTTTAGTGAAATCCAACACCTTTTTTTAGGGGGGGGTTAACGCGCATGCGCGAATTCTGCACTGCGCATGCGCAAGTCACCTCGTAGGATCTCGAGTATCGAGTACCTACGTCTGGCGCGCGAATTCGCGTGTGCGAAACCGGGACCACGACAATAGACAAGTACCAATTTTGGTTTTACTTCCTTTTAAAATATGCATATTTTGCGAATGAAAAAAAAACTAAATCCAAATCAGTCCAAAATGGGATGGGGGTAGCGGGCGTACAAAAAATTTTAAAACTCCTTTTTCATAAAAAGATGCCCCTCCCCTATCATTTCGAAGGCTGTGGTGGAAAACAAATTTTCCGAAACTCTTCTCCCCATCCCCTCGGAAAATTCTGTCCCATAAATCCCTATATACTTTGAATCCACAATATCTAAGCGGTATTTATTGAAATTTTCGTTAAAAAGAAACCATTTTTCTGGAAGTTATAAGACAAAGTTAGTGGGATACACATGGGTAGTTATGCGATAAGAGGAATCGGCTGCATTTCAGGAAGGTTTGGTTGCTATTTCTAGCAGAGTGACCACACGGAAGCCCCCCCCCACCTCGGTTTGTAAACAGTGAGTGTATATACCTTGTAGGGGCTTAAACTACATTAAATGCTGTTAACAAGTGACACAGCTAATAGGGGATCGTGGGGAGCGACCGCTAGCCACGTGCACATTTTTCAAAATTGGCGCATTTTATAAAATGTATAGTAAATTGTTTGGTGTCACAGCACCTTTTCTTGTGCTCGCTCCCCTTAACTTTAGAATCTGGCTATGTCCTTGCTGTTAACTCCGAGTCGACCCTGGTTGAACAAAAACCCATGACAAGTGCTCCAGAAACAATGAACATCCTTCCCTTAAACTATACCTTGCCATATTAAAAGAAAAAGAGGTTGGCAAATTGTTGCCCTAATTATATCATGTGAGAAAACGACCAAGTTCGAAGCTGGAATGCTTTTAATGAAGTTTACTCCATCGCGGCTGACATGGATATTACAACACGTTTATAAGGTGCATATACTGTCAAAGAGCACTCAACCGCATGTTTTGTTAGTTGAAACTTAATATTTATTTCGTTTCGTCCCAGGTCTACTTTAATTCAATAGAGCTATGACCAAATACGTTCCAGCCGTGACCCTTTCCGTTTTTAATGCAAATTCAGGATTACATTATCAACATACTCTTTCTTTATGACGTTAGTGAGTTTTCCTTGTTGACACATAAATGTTAATGTGTATGTATGCAAGTTCATATTCATTTGGGTAACATAATTACAATACATCCCATACACTCGGCAATAGACAAGAAAAGCGGAGGAAAGAGATGCATTTCAATAGCATTAAGTTGCTATCAGAACAACCGAAGTTCGAATCGAAAACTTTCTAACATGAATTATAATTTCTCGTTATATCCGCCATTCCATCATTTGTGTGTTTTGTGTAGAATACTAACTTACATCTCAACAGAAATGAAAACATTGAATGATCAACCAAAGAAAAAATTCATACTAGAAAAATCAAAATAGAATAACAAGCGTGAGCCGAAGGAAAGTTGTTCTATCTTGAAATAACCCCATCTCTCATAAATTTGAAACCGTTTGCAAACGTATCATAGAAAAGAAAAAAAAATCAATTACAATTGAGAACGTTTTTAAACGTTAACCGCTGAGATTTTGAACTAATTTAAAGTTAAGTATAACCAAATTTAATGTTAAAAGATTAAGTGAATAAAAGAAAGCGATAATTAGTCGTTACTTACCAATAGAAGGCCACCACCGAGGCGATTTTCAGCGACTTATATAAAAACGACTCCATTCGCTTATCTTTGTTGTCATAAACGTGGAGCTTCATTTAATAAAGTGTGTCAGCAAATATAAAACTAAATCAAATAATCTAAAGAGCTATATACATGTATATGGGTGTGTATGTGTATTGTAACTTAATTCAACTGTACTTCTGTCGCTGTAGTAAGGTGGTGTTTTTGCAATAGTCGATGTATAAATTTATATATTCTTTAGTTTTTACATGTGATTAACAACAATGTATACTGAAGATATAAGAATTTAATGTAATGAACTGCTTAGATATGTTTTTATGGTGTGCGATGAATATATCAATAAATAAAATTGTATTTATCAGTTTAATAGATCTGTTCACTGGTTTGTCTTTTGTAATATTGTATTTTTTATACTTGTTAAAATTTTATTCTTTATTTCTGGACAACATTATATATAAGTGCGTGAGAGACTTTAAATGACAATGAGTGTAAAATTAATAAGTAACTTAATATGAAATCATCCGAGATATACGTATCATAATTTTGCTACTGCTGTAAAGCCATTGACGTCACATCCCATACCACAAGCACGGAACGGTAATAGTTATTTCTAAGCCCCACATTACAGAAATATACAAAATATTTGTATACCAAATAATTTATTTTACATCCGCAACTGTGAATAGTTGCGGTTTATTTTCATACACATAACTGTATTTTTACATTAATTTTGATATTATTTTAGTCCGAACAAAGAGGACAAGCTTTTTATTAACACATGACATTAAAAAAGAAAGTATAGATACTTAAATTTTTCTTAAATTTGTACTAGTTTGTCTCTTAGAACAGATAAAATTTATATATATATATAATTTTATCTGGGATCTTTACCCTTTGAACGAGAAATTAATTTTTTGTAACTAAACGACTTTCAAACTTCGGACACTGGTAGAATGTGTCATATAAAACATCTTTTACTTTTAGGGTTGTTGAGAAAGGTTTGTAATTTCAAAGTTATTTAGTGTTAAAGTAGTCGTATTTCGATAATTTCAACCTATCAATGACGTGTATTCAGCTGAATAAAATTACTGCTGTTGTTTGTCAATAACTTCCGGCGGTGTATATTTCGTTTGTCACTGTTATGAATAAACGAGTGTATCTGAAGCATGTTTACTTCATGGCACCACCACAATCGTTCGTGCATTTCTACTGCTTTTAGTTTGTTTTTTCCTGTTTTTCAGCTACTATTTTCGGAAAAACTTTTTTGATCCACCTTCCCCTCCACTTTTCCCGTAACTAACCCTAAAATCCCAACCCTAAAGCTAAAACCAGTACAAACACACAAACGATGTCATAAATAACAGTGACAAACGAAATATAAACCACTGATAGTTGACAAACAATGGCAGTAATTTTATTCAGCTGAATACATGTCACTGATTGATTAAAATTACCGAAATACGACTACTTTATCACAAAATAACTTTGAAAATATAAACTTTTCTCAACAACACTAAGAGTAAAAGATGTTTTATATGACACCACCCATACCTTCAAATATTTTAGAAAGTAGCACGTTATTGATCTTGAGTTTTAAAACTTATAATATACCTCTTAGTTGGAAATCAGTGCATAGGTAGCATGCCCTTACAGCATTAAGTTTTCTTTTAGTTAATACTATGTATCAGTGGTTAAAGACACAAGCTAATTAAATAAATAGACAATTTTTAATTTTAAATACTTGAATTATTACATATTTTCTATAAATCTTCTCTATTGATTTAAGTGATTAAGCTATTTTATATCCTTTTCTATGGTGTTTCTACCCTACCTGATCATTTGAATACTTTATAATTACCTTCAGAAAAAATCTAAATTTTTGGAGCCCTATAAATCCATACTTAGCTTATAATAACCAATAGGGGTATCTTCACAATCTAAAATTAAACTGGCTAAATTATAATTTAACTAATTTATAGTAAATTTGTTCTCTCACCTAAATAATTAATCTTCCTGATAACCTTAAATTTTAACTTTATACAATAATGACATTGTTTTTTGAAATAGTTTTAGTAACTAAGTTTTTATCCCTTTCTTAAAGTGTTCTGTCCTCTTAATTTTGGTATTTATATTGGCTTTATACAAACAGCCCTTCTAATTAAGTATCCCTAAGAAACTGTAATATCATTTATGGATTAACACAAATAACTTTTGAAATCTATATTATACCTCTTAATTTAATATTAGTATATGATTAGCATGTCCTTTTAACAATAATTATTCTTTCAACCAATACCGGATTTTAGTCCTGATTATAGTAAACTAAATAAGTTAACAATTTTTAGCTCATAAATTATTATACATTTTCTATAAATACTTGCTATTGGAGTTAATAAGGTATAGATATTTTATTATGGTTTATAGTGATAAGGCTGTTTTTATTCCTTTTGCATGATGCTCTATCCTAACTGATCATTTTTATTATTGTTATTTTATAGTAGCCTTAAATGAATCTAATCCTTGTACCCCTATTAATTCATACTCAGTTTATATAAATAAGGTAATACTGGTATCTGTACAACTTAAAATAGTTCAATTTAATTAAATCAGTATATCGTTGACATGTTCTTTAACCTCAGTTGCTCCCTTATTAAATACCAGTTAAATCCATTTGATCAATCTCCATAGAAACCATATAATAAGTTAATATTTAGAAAAGTAATAAGTAAATAAATTCTGTTGTGTCTGGGGAGAGTCATTTTCTTTTTGTGCCTTATAATGTAACACACTCACCGGTAAAATTTCCACTTATTTCTTATTTTTATTTTCCTAAAATTTTCATTGCATTTTGCAACCTTTTCAATAGTCTTGACTCTGTCCATTATTTACACTGCGTTCCCTCTTAGGAGAATAAAAATAAGAAATAAGTGGAAATTTTACCAGTGAGTGTGTTACATTATAAGGCACAAAAAGAAAATGACTCTCCCCAGACACAACAGAATATGCTTCAACACACAAACTCATATAAAGAATCTTGCAAACCAAATCCAAAAACGAAAGTAAATATATATTAAACTATTTCTTTGTTAAAATTTCATTCTAAATAATCTTGATTACCCTAAATTTTAACTTTATACAATAAGACAATATTGTTTGAAATGATCTTTAGAAATTACTTGATTTATCTCTTTCTTAAATGGCTCTACCCTCCTGATCTTAGTAATTATAAGGGCCTTTATATAAATAACCCTTCTAAATAAGTACCACTAAGAAACTATAAATATCATGTAGGGAGTAACAATAACTTCTTAAACCTATAATATTACCCTTACATTAAAAAAAAGATTAGTGTAAAATATGATTGTTCCATAACTTAAATATTCCTTTAGCCAATACTAAACATCTGTCTTTTATTGATATTAGCTAAATAAGTAAATATATATAGCAATAATAAATCTCTGAACGAGATGTAAATATATAATTTTTAGTCTAATATATTTTGAATTATACTTTTTCTAAAAATCTTCTCTATTGGTGTTAACAAGCTACATATACCTTACCATAGTATTAGTAATTAAGCCATTTTATTTCCTTTTCTATGGTGTTCTGCCCTACTTGATTATTTTATTTTATTTCTTTATTATTTTATAATTAGCCTTTATTTATTTATAAAATTAATCTAATTTTTGTATCTCTATAAATTCATACTTAGCTTATATAAAATTATACTGGTATATTCACTACTTATAAAAAATACTGCTTAGATTAAAATTATTAATATATAATTAGCATGTTCCTTTGCTCCAATTCTCGTTTATTAATACCAGTATATACCAATTAATCAATATTCACAGATACCATCTGATGAGTTAGTATTTAAGTATATAATATGTATAAATATTAAACTATTTCTGGATAATTTCTTTTCCTCTCTCTATTGTGGTAAAAGTTTGGTATATACTCAAAAGTATTCATAAATTTCTATCCTTTTGTTATAATATTCTTCTTAATAATCCTTTGAATAACCCTAAACTTTAACTGTATACAATATAACAACATTGTTTAATATATTTAACTTTAGCACCACATAAGACTTCCCCTGTTTCATTATCAATAGTCTGCTAGTGGGCTACCCCCTTAATTATCAGCTAACATCTTAAGTTTTCCCTTACTAAACCTCATGATATTGCTTGCAGCAGAGGATCATGGACTGGCAACTCAAGCTGGCTGTGGACAAATGTACCACCATGCATTTTGGGAGGAGAAACCCAGCGTCCACCTACTCCCTCCACAACACTAGTCTCAAAAAGTCTTCATGTGAACGTGACCTGAGTGTTATTGTCAACAGTGATTTGCGTTGGACAAAACACATCGCTAAAATTGTCAAGAAGGCTGAGGGTGTCTTGGTATCACTCACCAAATCCTATGTGAGCCGCTCTCTGGCTATCTATCTGCGGCTTTATATAGCTATGGTAAGACCTCACCTGGAATTTGCATCACCGGTCTGGAATCCCTATCTTGCCCAGGATATCAATCGTCTGGAAGCTGTTCAGCGACGTGCAACCAAAAGAATACCCTCCATCAGGCATTTGCCATATCCTGAACGCCTTACTTCCCTTGGCATGGACACATTGAAACTCCGACGTCTGGCAGCTGACTTGGCAGACACCCATAAAATTATCAACCATCGTACAAACAATAACTCTGAGCACCTTTTCAAACTCCACCCATCTAACACCTGTGGACATATTTACAAAGTCAGAAAACAGCACAGCTCCCATGACTTCAGGAAACATTTTTTTCATGCTGAGAGTTGCTGAAGCATGGAACAAACTGCCGGCATCAGTTGTTAGTTGTCGGAGCACTGCATCCTTCAAAACTTCCCTGCTTTCTGAGATTCGCCAACACTACACCTGATTTTCTCCCCTCTATACACATACAGGCATGTATCTGACTCATACATTGTTCGCTTTCCAGACATTTTTATATTACTGCATGTACTTTATATGCACTTTCTGACAAGTTGTGGTGCACCTGAGCACTGTATACAATAATTTCATTATTATTATTTTATTATTGATTTTTTATGACTCTACCTACCAGAATGTCTGTCTACTCCCTCAGCCCTACCCCAAACAGATTCTGCCCTCTGTTCTCTCAGCCTTAGATATACAAAGGATTTGATAAACTAGTCTACAAATTAAAACTGACCCATAAAGACAAAAATATCAGTGACAGGCAGAGTCTTCTTAATAATTTTAATAACTTCTATGCTGAAGTACAGACAACATGTTCTTAGTCTATCTCCTTAACTTCTTGGAGATTTTAGGTATAATTATAGTAATGTGTCCATCTGTTCTAATTTGATTAAATTCTATGTCTTTGTGCAGCTGAATATTGCTCTACATTTTAAATTAATGTAATGATTGTGTTGTTCAATTAAATGGAGTTGCATGAAACGATCATACTGCATTACCTCAGGATATCCTTGTTGCTTATTTTGATATATATATATAAATATATATATAATCAAAATAAGCAACAAGGATATCCAGAGGTAATGCAGTACGATCGTTTCATGTGACTCCATTTAATTGAACAATGCATATCTTACATCAGGTTTAAAATGTAGAGCAATCTTCAGCTGCATAAAAATATAGAATTTAGTTAAATTCAAAGGATTCATTTGTATAGTTATTCTATTAACCAAAATCAAAGACAGAGAACATGTTTCATCAACAACATCATAGTTGTAACTGATATCTTTTCACAGGAAGACACTGCTTATTTTGTTATTTAGATGTACTACTGTGTGTGTGGGGGTTATTCTAATTTATAGACTAGTTTATCAAGTCTAATGAAAACTAGAATCTATCTTTTATGGATAGAGTAAGAAGAGAGTCATAAAGATTTTTTTGAAGTGAGAACCATTTGGTTCAGTAAGACTATATTTCAGCCAAATTTGCAGGCTAAAGCTGATGGGGTAGGGAGAGTAAAACTTATAATACTTAACAATTTGACAGTCATAAACTCAGTGATAGTTTGAAATACATAGGTACATTTTAGAGAGTTTTTTCTACAAACAAAAAATCAGAATAATTTCAGTATTTTACACAATATAGGGATGGAAAATATAGAAATAATTCAATATCTATATAAATTTCTATATTAACCTAACATATATTTATAGTTAATTAGTAAATAGTAATTTTTGGTATTAATAAGTTAAATTAAAGGAATATGTTAAAAATGTATATATTTTCTATATGCTAATAATCTTAGAACATATTTCATGTATTATAAAATAAATAGTGAAATATATCAGTATGGTTCTGTATAGGTTGAGTATGAAATCTACTGAAATATATTATAAATAAGCAAGGCTTAGAATCAAAGGGCCTTAGAGTAAATGTAGTAAAGACCAAAGTTATAGTAAGCAGAAAGGCGAACTCATCACACACACCCTCAGGCAGGTGGCCCTGCTCGATCTGTAGGAAAGGTGTAGGTAGAAACTCCATAAGATGTACCCAGTGTAAGCTATGGACGCATAAGAGGTGCAGCAACATCAAAGGAAAATTAACTGATAAGATAGCTTTCATGTGCGGCAGATGCACAGGGGCAATTGACACCACAGATACTCAGGAAACAGATTCCATCACACTCCAGGGGGAGAAACTAGAAGTAGTTGATAGTTTCCACTACCTAGGTGACCAAGTAAGTAGTAGAGGTGGATGCTCAGAGAGTGTCACCACTTAGAATACGAATAGCCTGGGCAAAGTTTAGAAAGCTCCTACCCCTACTGGTGACAAAGGGTCTCTTGCTCAGAGTGAAAGTTAGATTGTATGATGCATGTGTGCGAACTGCCATGCTTCACGGTAGTGAAACATGGTCTGTGACTGCAGAGGACATGTATAGACTTGAAAAAAATGAAGCTAGCATGATCCGCTGGATGTGTAATGTCAGTGTGCACACATGACAGAGTGTAAGTGCCCTGAGAGAAATGTTGGACATAAGAAGCATCAGATGTGGTGTGCAAGAGAGATGCTTGCGATGGTATGGTCATGTACTGCGGATGGATGAGGAGAGATGTGTGAAGAAGTGCCACACCCAAACAGTTGAAGGTATCAGGGGGTGAGGTAGACCTAGGAAGACATGGGATGAGGTAGTCAAGCATGACCTCCGAGCGTTGGGCCTCACAGAGGCAATGACGAAGGACCGAGATCTCTGGAGATATGCTGTGACTGCAAAGATCCGGGCTGCTTCCTGCACCAGTTTCGCATAGCCCCAACCCATTCAAAGTACCTTGGATTGCAGAACGACCTGCTGTGCTTACCTTGGATCGTAGAGTGACCTGCTGTGCTTGGGGAGACCTATTGAGTCAAGTACATCAATATCAAAATAAATATCAAATGGAAATTGTAGTTATGATACCTGTGCCGGCAGCACGTAAAAAGCACCATCTCAACGTGGCCGATGTCAGCGCTGCCTTGACTGGCTTCTGTGCCGGTGGCACATGACCTGCTGTGCTTGAGGAGACCTATTGAGTCAAGTACATCAACATCGAAATAAATATCAAATGGAAATAGTAGTTGTGATACCTGTGCTGGTGGCACGTAAAAAGCACCATCCGAACATGGCTGATGCCAGCGCCACCTTGACTGGCTTCTGTGCCAGTGGCATGTAAAAAGCACCAACTGATCGTGGATGCTTCCAGCCTCCCCTGGCACGTAAAAAGCACCCACTACACTCACGGAGTGGTTGACGTTAGGAAGGGCATCCAGCTGTAGAAACACTGCCAGATCAAACTGGAGCCTGGTGCAGCCTCCTGGCTTCCTAGACCCCAGTCGAACCATCCAATCCGTGCTAGCATGGAAAACGAACGTTAAACGATGATGATGATATAGCAAGTAAATAAGTAAGAAAAAATGGTTTAAAATTAAAATAAAGAAATGTAAATGAGTATAATGAAAAATAAATATAACTTCCTGTAGAATATTATAGACAAGGGGTAGACAGATTTATGCTCTAAAATCTTATTATAAAATATACCTAGTTTATTTATATTAATAGGTGAGGTAAGTTGTTAGAAGAAATTTTCTTATAATTCTATCATTTTTAGACTAAAATTAATATTTACTTATCATGGGAATTGTCATAAATGACTAGTGTTTAATATTGGATAAAGAAATGATCAAGTTATTTGGCAAAAATTATATTATTAATAAAACTTATATAAAATTTTGGGTTCTATTATAGATTTAAGAAAATGCTATTATTATTCCTTATATGATAATTTATAATTATTAATTGGTACTTATAAAACGTTATTCACTTATTTATTTATAATCTATTTATAAAGCTTTCTAATACATGAAGGTAGAGTTGTTTTAGAGAAATAGAAACCAAGTAACTTAGATATTATTATCTATTTTTTATCAGGTTTTAAATATTAATTAAGGAGATTTAGAAAATATTTTTATGAGAAGATTCTCAGAAAATAAGGCATTAATTGATTCGCATACCAAAATCCCTAAAATACAATGGAAGGGAGGTAACCAAAATGTAAATTTTAAAATGAAACTAGAATTATTTAATTTATATGGGAATCTTATATTTTGTATTAAGAGTGAAGTGTAGTTATAGGGGGTATAATAATTTAGGCTTATTAGAGGTAATATTTATAATATCAAAAAGGATTAGGTGGAGTAGAATTCTCGCAGAAATAGATATGAAAATTACCAAATCTTTAAAACTTATTGTGGAGTAAGTATACAACTTAATAACTTCATTAGATATATAGAATTTATGTAATAATTATAGAAATTTAAAAAATTTTATTCAACTTTATTCAATTTGCTTATGTTATTAAATTTCCTTAATAACTATTGCTTATTAAATACTAAAAAGTAGCATGGTATGCTATTTCCTTATTGATTTTTAAAACACATTAAGATCTAAAATTTAGGAATAACAGAATGCTATTTTTAAAAATATTTAAAGGTACGGGTAGTACAATGTATACATGATATTCCAAATTCAAAACGGTTATTTTATAAGTTTACATTATCCCTATGTTTCAAAATTTCATATATCTCCATAAAGCAAAGCTCACATCCATCTCTACTATTTTTATAAGGCTGTGCCTTTCTTACTATGCCCCATTTAAGGCTAAATCTAATTTTATTTTCTTTTAACTCCCAAATTTTATTAGATAATGTTGTGCAACTTGCCTTATGTTTAAGTCTAAAGGATGAATTGTGATTGTTTATACGTTTCTTCAGAGGTAAATATAGTTATTACTTGAAGTCATTACTGTACATTTATATACTACGTCTTGGACCAGACACTGACCAGATACTGGACAGTGGGACTTGGTTCTACAATTACAACTAGGGGAATGATTTTTGATATTAGTATTATTTGGAAACAAGTTGCTTTTATTATTATTATTAAAACCATTATTAACATTAATAGTATTATCATTTTCTATAATTATATTATTAGGTAAGTTATAGTTTTGACTATTAGTTTCTAATTTTTCCTCTACTCTCTTATCATATAAGTGTATTTTATTACCATCAGATATACAAGTAGTATCTATGTGCGCATACGTACTGGAACTGTATTCAGTAACATATATATTATTGGTCCTAATATCATTTATATCATGCACCTTGTCAATTTCAATAATATTATTTTCATTATAGGTGTTTAAGTCTTGGTTAGTAGAAATATTATTATTATTTCTATTTCTATTCATATAATTATTATTTTTATTTCTATCATTTTCATTTTTATTTCTATTAATTATTGTTAGTATCATTCTCATTATTAATGTTATTATTGATATTATTATTATTATAATTATTGTTTATATTATTATTATTATTATTATTATTATTATTAATATTATTATTGTTGTTGTTGTTGTTAACTAGCCAGAAATATTTCCAACATTTCTGGCTAGTTTAATATTGTTTTATGAGAAAATATTTCATTATATTTATGGGAAGTAGGGAAGTTTGTTTCTAATATGGACTTAAATTTGCTATATATATTTATAGATATTGTACAGTTGGAAGGTATATTCAGCCATATGATATTTTTACTTTTGAATTTCTTATTTAAGTAAGGGTGGGATAGATTAGTGTTATCTATATTCCTTAGAGTATGGCTAACTAACAGACATCACAGAAATTTAGATGTAGATATATAGCTGAGTCAATCTGTTATATACAGGATGGATAAGATATTTGAGAACAGATTTATGTTTATAAAAAAACAGATACATAATAACAGATAATAACTTTATTTATCAAAAAATACTACGAAAATACAAATAAACCTTCTTTTCTATGTTATTCAATAAAGCCACCTTCAGCTTCAACAACTGCTTCTATATGTGATCTAAATACTCTACTTGCTTGAATCAAGTGGTTCTGGTTCATTTTGGACATTACTCTAAGTATGGCAGCTTTCAAAGAATTTTTGGTGTTATGGGCGTGTTCATTGACCTCTCTCTCAACAACACTCCACATATAATAGTCCAATGGATTGAGATCTGGAGAATTAGGAGACCAAACGTTAGGGGTTATGTGAGCATAAACATTTTCAGCCATCCATTCCTGTGTTACTAGAGCCATGTGTGATAGTGCAGAGTTTTACTGAAACACATATGGCCTTCCATTTGCATACATTGTCTATTCAGGGTTAACAATTGTTTCCAGGACTGCAATGTAGGCAGCAGACTTAACTCTAAGGCCTCATGTAAAGAAGTAAAGAGGCATCACATGTCGTTCATTGCTGACAACCCCTAACACCATGACAGTTGCAGGAAATTTTGTATGCATAACATTTGGAACTTCATTTTTTCTATTAACGTTTTGATCTTGGTCGAAGTTTTTCTTGTTTGAGAAAAACCAAATCAAATCTTCTGCTGCTGGATTTTCCAGTTTATTTAAGAGCCTTTTACATCTGATGTAGTGATTTTCTTCTACTTTTTCTGAAAAATTTACCTTTCTTCATCATATAAGACTTATATCTGATGTCTTATATCTGATGTCAACATTTCTGACTGTTCCTTCTGAAACATGGAGATCTTTTCCAATTGACCTCATGGACTTTCTGGGACTGTAAACAATGGTCTGTTGAACTTGCTGATAAATTCAAGTGTTCTGATGATTTCAGAGCATTTAGAATGCTTTTTATAGTTTGATACTGGTGTTACATTTCCATCTCCAATCTCTAACTCCTTACAAACTCTGTAGATGAAAGATCTGGCAACGAGATAATTCTAAATCTCTATGCTCAGCCTTTATAACCATAATAACAGCATACCTCTTCATTTCTTGAGTAAGCTGAGGGTCTGCCATTATTATTTTCTGAAACAGATTATACAGAGTTAGCAAAATATGCAGCAATGACTCAAAAAAGGTATGCCCTCAAATACTTTATGCACTCAGTATATTTATCATTAATAATTGGTAGAACTTACATAGGTGTGCATAAATAGATAAAAAGATATATATATATATTATATATATATATATATATATATAATATATATATATATATATATAATATATATAATATATATATATATATATATATATATATATTATATATATATATATATATATATATATATATATATAGATAGATAGATAGACAGACAACTAGATGGACAAGATGCACACACACACACACATACACACACAAACAAAAGTCTGGTGCTTTGAGAACACATGGGAATGGCAGTTCCTTACTTTTTCAAATATACCCAAATTTAAAATGATCTAATATAATGATTTCATTCATCTGGCATGTGTTGAAATATGCCAAAACAATTTAATTCTTCACAAATATATGTTACTTTACATATAATTTATGTTAATTCTATTTGCTGAAACTTGCTATAAAGCATATTTTGCTTTAAAGTAGTATCTCCTTCATCATCATCATCATCATCGTTTAACGTCCGCTTTCCATGCTAGCATGGGTTGGACGATTTTGACAGAGGGCTGGCGAACCAGATGGCTGCACCAGGCTCCAATCTTGATTTGGCAGAGTTTCTACAGCTGGATGCCCTTCCTAACGCCAACCACTGCGAGAGTGTGGTGGATGCTTTTTACGTGCCACCGGCACGGGGGCCACTCAGGCGGTACTGGCAACGACCTCGCTCGAATCCTTTAACACTTGCCACCAGCAGGTGCCAGTAAGGTGATGCTGGTAACGATCACACTCGAATGGTGCCCTTTTACGTGCCACTGGCACGGAAGCCAGTTGGCTGCTCTGGCAACGATCACGCTCGGATGGTGCACTTGGCACCCTACTAGCATGGGCACAAGTGCCAGTAAGGCGACGCTGGTAATGATCATGCTCAAATGGTGGCCTCTAAGTGCCACTGGCATGGAAGCCGGTTAGCCGCTCTGTCAATGATCACGCTCCTTGTAGACACAATTATCAGTAATCATACTGTTTCCATTTCTCTCAGCCAATATTTTTACATTAGCCTTCTTTCAAACTCTAGATAATGTAACATACAGCTGACCATGTGAGAAGAATTGTGTTGGAAGATATATTCTGATTTGTTCAAAAGTCTGTTCCTGTGCCTTGTTGCATGTAAAGGCGAAAGCTGGCTTGACAGGAAATTGTTAGCATGAAAATGTGAATGGAAATTCCATTTCTTTAGATTCATGTGGTATTCTTGGGATTAGCAGAGTTGTTCCTGCATAAGGACCAGAGGCAATCTCAGCTTCAATAACATGATCATGTAAACTGACAATGATGTAGCGTGTGCCATTGCAATGTCCATTAGTAGCTTCTAAATTTCTCAGAAGCATTATGCATAATTTTTTCTTCATTTTGAGAATGTATGGTAGAAACTCTGATAGTGTAAGTTTGTTGATAAACACGATTAGGTACAGAGTTTTATTATCAACTGTATCTGAGATTCTGTATATTTTTAGCTCACCAGGGATCCTAGTCAACAGAAAATCATCCACAAATTGTGCTGCTTCATTTGTTGGAGTAACAATGGTTCTATTTGCAAGCCACACAGGGTTTGTGAAATTATTTTTGAGGTCAGCATATACAAAATCACATAGATCTGAAAGAGTACCACTTTCAAGGTAAAGGTCATTGGGTAGTTTGATTTTGAATCCACCTAGGCTAGTTCAACAGAAATGTCACTATTTCCTACATCAAGAAGGTAATTAGGAAACTGTCTTCCATCAGAACAACCTTCTGTAAGAAGTCTTAGATTGGTTGTCAAATCCACTACATCCACATGATCCCAAAGAAAAGATCTCTTTAGTGTTGCATCAACAATTTGTAATCTGACACCATTATTTTGATGTAGAATATTTAGCGGAAACAGAATCATGTCTACATCTCCATGCATATTCAGACATCTGTTTCAGTCACTTTGTTCTGGTTTCATCTGATTCAGCTGCCTGTCTTTTTCTCTGTCATTGTGTCTTTGCTGCTAAATTTTCCTTTTCAGTTACATATTCTTTAGAGTTAAAAAATCGAAATTATAGGAAATTTCTTAGAACATGAATTTATAAAGATATTTCCAGACAGTCAAGCTTTTAATATTACTTTCTTTTAGTACTTTTAGAAAATTGCTACATACCTAATTGATAATCAGCTTTCTCCATTATAGTATAGATTGATCTTTTTAAGTGTCTTTAAGGTTGTCTTTGAAACACTAGCATGGCTTGCAATGGAGACATTTTCCTTGCCCCAGCTCACTATTTTGGTATGCACCTCTCAGCAGTCAAGATGACTAGACCATCTATGTTGGTGTTTCATGATTTTGGTTTCAATACTCATCATTTTTGCCATCTGTCATACTCTCATATCAGGCACATGAGATCTTCAGGATATTATCCAAGTATCACCAGTAGAATCATATTACTGCTGCTAATGATAGTAAGAATGTTATTGAGCTCAGTGGTGAGAGAGTAATGCTGAATAAAATGTTGGTGAAACTGACAATAGGGGGGATCCCCCATCTTGGAATCCAGGTTCACTGTTGCTGTTATTTTGTTTGCAGGTGGGTTTCATCTTACAGGTTGAACTTTCTCACATGCAGGCAAAGAGAAAAGTTTTAGTTGAAGCCAGACTATTCAATTTTGGGGTTACATACAGATTACAGCTTGTTCCCTGTCTGTTTTGGTCTCTCGCTTTTGGTAGGGCTGTTGATATCATTATCCTTCAGTTGTCAGATACATTTTGATGGTGATGTAGAATTCCTCATACAATCGTTTTGGATTGTGTAAAGATATTGCATGATGTGTGCCTGAAGAAGTGTTTTCTGATATATGATTTTGTGGTACCTCTTTTGTTGTGAACTTTGCAGAGGGGCATTTATTTTCCAGTAGATATTGCAACCTGTTTCTAAATTACAATACAATTAGCAGCAAAACATCTCAACCAGTATAACATAGCGTCTCTCATAAAGATTGCTCTTTTTAATTTTACACTATTTTCCTTCATTCTTTTCCTAATTTCTTCTCTTTCCACTATCTGGAGAAGAACTATGTGGTTCAGAAGCAGCTTCTTACCACACAGCCACAAGTGGGTGCTACAAGTTATTATTATTATTATCATTATTATTATTATTTTTATTATTGAGTGAAAGAGCAATGCATGCCATCAAAGTAACACTGAGGTACAAATTATACAAAGCCCAATATACCCATCATAACTACCTGTCTGATAAGAGTACACCAGCACATGCATCACAACCATATGTGTGCGACATAGTGACCTTATATCAAGATAAACAGTGGATGACCTTGCAGGTGGGGCCCAGTTAGAATTTTCTTCAGGTCAAGTAGCCCTTCCTGCTCAAAAGGTCCCTGGATGAGGATTGTTTAAGGATGATGAACAAAACACCCATGTTTCGAAAGGTAAATTATTCAAGCCCCAAAGAATTCCTCTCAACATATGGATATGAAGCCCACCCATTAATCCTGCAGATGATCAGAGATACACAACTGGTTACGGTCAAGCAACTCTGTGGTATTAAACAGAATATATGCTGTAGCCCATCTTTTTATACCAAGACAAACATGTACATGATAACCAATTAGTCTAGATCAGAAGCCACTGCTTGATACTGCCGCCACCACCACCACCACCACCACCATTAAGGTGGCGAGCTGGCAGAATCATTAGTATTCTGAACGAAATACTTAGAGATATTTTGCCCATTGCTACATTCTGGGTTCAAATTCTACCAAGGTCAACTTTGCCTTTTATCCTTTCGGGGTTGATAAAATAAGTACCAGCTAAACACTAGGGTTGATGTAATTGATTCATTCCCTTCCCAAAATTGCTGTCCTTTGAAACCATTGTTATTATTATTAGAGGGGGCTAGTTGAAGGTATGAGTGATGATGGCCTAGGATTGACTCTGAACATTGATGAGAACAGTCTGAGTGGTCTCTTCTGGAGGATTTTAGGACTGAAGACCATAAGAAATTTCCAAAAGTTTGGCATGGCAGTGCTGCAGAGAAGCATTGCCTGTTCATGACAAACTCTTCAAACGTGGAAGCACCAACAGTATGCAGGGGGACAAAACTGTCCTGTATGTAATCATTCAGTGTCTGTGTAAGACAATTCCAGCTGTCTGCCAAGTGTATAGTGAAGATCAATGCATCACCTTCATTTAGCAGAGAAGAAAGGCAGATCTTTCTCTACTTAGTGGTAAAAGAGGCTGTGAGGTGGACCCATATGAAAGGTTTGAAAACAAGTACCTTCCTATCTGGCCAAGTTCTCATCAATTTCTTCAAATATCATTTGAAGAGGATGGTGATATTATTATTTTGGCCTTGTGCCAAAATTTGAAATCATTATTATCACTTTCTCTCTCTTTCCTTCTATTGCTTTTCTCTCCTTTACATCGGCATAGCTGTTTCTGTCCTCTTTTTTGTACCTCCCCCACCTCTCTCTGGCCAGGTAACATGTTTCTCTTCTATAGCAAGACACCTGTTTCTGCCTCTCTGTCTTTCTGTTAATACGAACGGAATGAAACAAGTTTTGCATAAATCGGACAACTAGTTGTTGAGACATTAGGTCTCATAATGGGAAAATACTCCGAAAATAACTTAACGCTGAAAGGGAAGAAATTCTTACCTTTCGATTAGAACACAGTTGACAACGAAAAAATACGATTTTTTTTTACAGTAAATGTTTCTATTATTTTCGTTTTTGTTAAACACAATATTTTAATCATTTAGAAATATTTTTAGATGTGACTTCAAAATTGTTTGTACTGTAAGTATTTATATTTTAGCTTTCTTTAAACAGACAATGTTTTTATGTTTTTTAAAATTATTTTCAAGTGAATACCATTACAAAATTTTTTTTTGGCATATTTAAAAAATATCTTAAAGTGAAAATGACTTTAAAATACGCTAAATATTTCATAAAAGACCCGTTCATAACCTCTGTGTGAAAAAATTTTTTTCCATAGGATTTTTTCGAGTCCATTCAATGTATCTCACCTCCAAACATAACAGCTAATTGTGATTAAGGACCCAAAATACAAAAACTTGTTACATGGTAGCAGGGTGTGCAAGAAATAGCAGCCAAATCTTTCCTTTTCTGGGGGATGGAGCTGTTTATGCATGATTTTGATGTCACATTTGTTGAAAGCATGGAGAAGAAAAATAAAACCCACGAAACAAAACTCCGCGTTCAGTCCCACTATGTGGTGCCTTGGGCTACGGATGTGTGTGTGTGTGTGTGTGCGATGTGGTGTCTGACCTCCACCATCACTTGACAATTGACGTTGGAGTGTTTACATCCCCGTAATTTAGTGGTTTGGCAAAAGAGACCGATACAATAAGTACCAGGCTTAGAGAAAAAAATAGTACTGGAGTCGATTCATTCCACTAAAAATTCCCCAAGGTGGTACTCCAGCATGGCCACTGTCTAATGAGTGAAACAAATCATCATCACCATTCTTATCATTGTCAACATCTGCCATTTCTATTTTCCATAAATTAATCTTTATTATCCTCATCTCTTACAGTGCAAAATTCTCGAGGTCTGTGGCCAACATCGGAGGTCTTCTCAGTGTAGATAAGCTCTGCATTTCAATCACACTCAGAGTGGGAGCTGACATCTGTAGGGCACTGAGATATCGCTGTGGTAGGCCCCTCAACTCTACACATCTTCATGGTCTGTCTTGTTGTCTAAATGCT
Source organism: Octopus sinensis (assembly GCF_006345805.1). NCBI lineage: Eukaryota > Metazoa > Mollusca > Cephalopoda > Octopoda > Octopodidae > Octopus > Octopus sinensis. The sequence goes on along the minus strand of NC_043014.1, from coordinate 24,420,954 downwards.
GGTCGTTTCACTCATCACACTGAACTAAACTTAATCATTAAGTGGGCCCTGGCTTGGATTAATATCCCCTCAGTTCTGGATCCAGCAAGTGATGGGAAGAGACCAGATGGTCTTACTCTCTCTCCCTAGGTAAGAGGTAGGTGCCTCATCTGGGACGCCACAGTCTGTGACTCTTTTGATCCCTCACATATCCTGGATGTTATGGTAAATGGGAGGGCCACTGCTTCCATATCCAAATGGAACAAAACCCTGAAGTGCTGGGACCTTGCAATGAACTATCTCTTCCAGCCTGTAGTGTTTGAGACGTTTGGAGGGACTGGGCCACTAACAACAAAGTTCTTGTTGTTGTTGGCAGCTTGCAAGTGATGCCTGCGAGGGTGCTTGGCTTTTCCCACACCTCAGCCTCGTCTTTGTCCATTGTAATGCTGCGAGTGTGTCAGCTTACTTCAGTAGATTCTGTTGAAACTTGTGGTTGAGGCACTTTGTGCTGCATTGATGTTTTTGTTTCTCTCCTTTTTTTTCTTTTGTTTTTGTAAAATATATTCTTTTTCACTGAATTAACTACTTTAAATGATGTAAGTTTAAGCACAAACATATGATTAGCATTTATGTATAATATTTAACATTCTTGTATATATTTATGTATATTTCCATGTGTCATGTATAACTGGTTAGTTTATTATTATTTTTGTTCCATTGTATGTATATTATGAATTTCAGTTATATTCTACAAAGTAAAACTTGAAATTTAACTATGAAAGCTCTATTTCGAAAGAATAAAAGACTTTATATTTCTATCCGCCATTCAAATCATTATCCCCGTCGTTTATACCACCACCTTTATTATCATATCTATAAAAGAGAAGATGTGTGCGTGTGTGTGTGTGTACGTGATTGTAATTTATGCATGTCCACAAATTAGCTCGCATGTCGCTCAAATTTTAGGACATTTGTCAACATCCTATCTGGTGTTTGACAACTTATTTTTTCCCCCAAGGCACCCGTGGATAGCGTAAATATCTATTTTCAGACATAGCTTTTAGCCACAAAAAATATCAGCCTTAGCGTTTTTGATGGCGTCTAACAAAAAAAATAAAAGATAAAGAAAAGTGGAAGAAGGAGGTAGAGAGTTTCACGGGAAAGACAAAGTGAGAGAACAAGAGAGAGAGAGAGAAAGTTATGACGTTCATAAAAAATAAAATGTAAAATGTTTTGTTTTTTTGTTTTTGAAAGACACTATGTAGTGGTTATGTGTGTATGTAAACAAATACATAAACCGTTTCTTGATTGAAAGGAATTTATTTACAGGGTTATAGGTACACTACATACAAATGTAGGCAACTGCTACGAGTTGCTTGAATAGAGCACATATTAGAAATGAATGTGTTTGTGTGTGTGTGCGTGTTTCATTCGAAACAGTAGTCGATCGGCACTTTGAGCATTTCTCTCTGTCTCTGTCGTTTGCCCAAAACTTGAGTCGTAGATAGACCTATTTCATCTGTCTGCTCCCGTCTCCACTGCGATAATTCGCTACTCTGATTCACCCTTGTATTTATAATATTTGTGACAGCTAGAAAAACAGACATACTGCAGCAGAGACAGTGCCTATTTAGGTCAGCACTTGTCCAGTTGAACTTAGCCTGACATGGCTGGGATCGCAGGTCAAAGGGAGATGATCAATCACTTTTTGACAGAACAAAGCAATTCTTATTTTCGCGCCTTTGATTGCTGTGGTTTGGGCGACCGAAGATTCTTGGATTCGATTTCGAATCTAGGCTTAGAGAAGGAAGTGCTAATTCTTACAACTATATTTTATAATCATAGTATATATACTTTAGTGAAAATCGTGCGAGTGTTAATCTACAATTTTTTCTATTCATTTCTGTTTATTAACATGTATGCATGCACAAAACATGCAATAGGTGTACGTACGTGTGTTTATGTGTGTTCGTGTCTGTTGCCCATACATATATATTTATATTATATTATATATATATATAATACATATAATATATTTATATATATATATATATATTATAACTAATTTCAACGGATTTCGCCCAAATTTGACGTCTATATTACTTAGTTTGGTTTGAAATAAAGAACTTGATTAGCTTAATAATCGTAACTTAATCCCGGGCAAGGCCGGGTTATACTGCTAGTCTGTGCATATATATATATATATATATATATATATAAGGCAGGATGTGTGTGTGTGTACGTGATTGTAGTTTATGCACATCCACAAATTAGGACGCATGTCGCTCAAATTTTAGGAGGACATTCGTCACGATTCTAGCAGTATTTTCGTCAAATTATTTTCCCCCGAGGCACCCGCGAATAGCGGTAAATAATTTTGAGCCATAACTTCAATTTTCACGGCGGAGAAATCCACTGTAGTGACGCCATTATTTTTGACAAAACATGAGTTAAGTCCCCTTCAAGCGACGGTGTAAAGAGAGAGAGAGAGAGAGAGAGAGATTTTAAAAAATTTCTTTTTAGTGAGTGATTGACAGACAAAAACAGACAGACAGGTGTTATTATGTATGTATGTATGTGTGTGTGAATGGCTTCAGTCACACACACACACACACTCACACAAGCATTTAGGCGTACAAAACAGATGCATGCAATGTGTGTGTGTTGACCAGAATTGAGAGTATGATAGAAGAAGGCTTGCTCTTCCTTCAGTAGAATTCAAATCGGACCGTGTTAACACCAAAAATTATTTACATCAAAAAGGAGCTTTTTTTCTATGAAAATCCCTATTTTTTAACGATTTTTTGACTGCTGTGTCGCCATTTTTCAGTGTATTTCAACCAGAAAAATGTTCACTTAAAGAGAATAACAAGCTACATAATGCAAAATTTCTCTTTTCAAAAATTCCAAATGGAAAGGATCGAAACGAACCTGAGCAACGCCGGGCGATACTGCTAGTCATCATAATTTACTTATTCATTCAAGCATTTATTCATTGATTCTGCCGTATCCTGTTTTGGGTATGGCCCACAGATTTACACAGGTTTACCATGACTCTGCTTCCTAAGAACCATACTATACGCTCCAACATGCAGCATCTTACAGAGTGCAGTATGATATCCAGAATGGTTAAGTTAACTACATTTCAACACGTAATATATGATACCTAGAATAAATAGACTATACCTACGAAGTGTCAAAGAATTCAAATTTGTACGTAACTCAGTGTTTAACGAGGAAAAAAAAAAATGCTATAATGAATCCCTATTCCAAACTAAAGATTTAACGAAATGTAGTAAAAAAATTTAATAGATTACACTTCAAAAATTATAGTGTGGCAGCGGTGGGATTCGAACCCACGCCTCCGAAGAGACTGGTGCCTAAAACCAGCGCCTTAGACCACTCGGCCACGCTACCACGGTTCTTAAAATGCTTCATTTTTACCTTAATATTGTCAAACAAATCACTTTGCAATTTTTTATATTTGTAGGTTATATAGTAAAGGTATTTTATATCTTCGGTTATCCCTTTCTTATTTCACTCACACGAAATCTCTATTATTTCTCAGTTTACTTGTAGCTCACTTCCGGTTGCTCTATCACTGGATAGCAAAAATGACTTATGATGTTTACCGGAAGTTTGTTTATTTTCACAACTGAAAGCAAATATGAATATTATCTTCGTTTCAAAAGTCGAATAAAGTTATTGTTGCTGATTCTCCACTTCATTTATGACCGAGCAGAGCTGACCTATGATCAAAGGCATTCCAGTCTTGGGCATCTCGTTTCTTTAGGGCTATATCAAGGACTTTGCTTATTAAATACGATAGGATGTGATCTGAGGGAAACTTGAGCTACTATTTCTAGCAGGTTCAGTATAGTTGCAGAATCATTACGCTGTCGGATGAAATGCTTGCAATATTTATTCTTAGTTCAAATCCCGGCGAAACTTTTGCCTTCGATCTTTCTGTGGTCGATAAGGCGGAGATCGGGTGTTTCCCACTCGACGCCACCTCACACCCATTAATTCAAAAATTTCGGATTCCTATTTTTCAATATCGGAAAATACGGTTTGCCAATAAAAAAAAAAAATTTTTTTTTTTTAAAAACCCACTTTATCAAAATTTTTCTCGGAGGTAAAGGACATGGACCACCCCTTTCGGGTTTTTTTTTTTTTTTTCATCAGAAACCACTTTTTCGACTGCGTAGATTCCTAATCTGCAAAACAAAATCGGCATTTCAAAATTTTAATCCCCCTCCACCCAATTTTTCACTTTTTTTAGAAATTATTTTGGCGAGATACGTAGAAAATACGGAGATTATGATTCCGAAAAAAAAAAATTTTGTAAAATTTAAATTTAAAAAAAAAAAAAACACCCCTCCCCTTCTACTAAAATAGCAGACAAAAAGTATCTAAACAAAACTCGACATGCTAGAAACAGCAACTAAACGATTAATCACGTTTTCAAAATTTTTATTTCCCCCAATTTTTATTTTTTCTTTGCCAGAGGAGTGAAGAAGGGAAAAATTTAAATTTTGAAAACGTGTTTTTGGTGTTTTCAAAATCTTCAATTTTTAAGCATACTCCAGCCGGAAAGTCCGACAAGCTAGAAAACAACAGGCAAACCGAAGATCCACTTTCTAAATACGAATGACCAAAAATGAAAAAAAATTTTTAAATGTTATTTTTAAAATGTCGTGTGTGTGTGTGTGCATGTGTATCAAAATTTTGAAATGCCTTTTTTGGGGTTTTTTTTTTTTTGCAATTCGGAATCTCCACAGTACGGTGATTGCAAATTTGGATAAAGCATTCTTAAAAAATTTTAAATCTATATTGCCCCTCCTACTCCTTCCAAAAGCACAACGTTTGAGATATTTTATGTATTCATATGTACGTTTGCGCATGCATAGATTTCTCCTAAAACAGTAGACGAAAGGTGTACCACACCATCACTCGATATGCTAAAACCCTAACCCTAACACCCTGACCCTAACCCTAACTCTAAAACCCTAACCCTAACCCTAAAACCCTAACCCTAAAACCTTTAAGCTAAAACCAGTACAAATGCACGAACGATGTCTTGAATAACAGTGACAAATGAAAAATACACTGCTGATAGTTATTGTTCACAAACAACGGCAACAATTTTATTCAGCTGAATACATGTCATTGATTGGTTGAAATTCCTGAAATATTATAACTTTAACGTGAAATAACTTCGTAAATATTAGTTTTTCTCAAAAATGCTAAGAGTAAAAGATGTTTTATATGATACATTCTACCAGTGTCCGAAGTTTGAAAGTGTTTAGTTACAAAAAATTATTTTTTAAATCTGTAGGTCAAAAGGTAAAGAACTAATTAAGGAATCTGGTGTTATTTGGAATTTAAGTTGGGAAATTTGGGTTATTTTAGCCAATCAACAGACAACAGACATTAGCAGCTTGATTTCTTTTATTTAGGTACATGGCCTTTATAAAGAGGGAACACCACAAGGACAGACAAAACAAGACATTGGGGTACATGTAAAACACATATCGAATGGACAATGACAAAAAATGAAGATGAAATGGCTTACTCACCCCTCAAAGCAAGCAGTTTTATTTTACTGTTCACTTTACAGTCATGAATTTTTTTAAAAACACAATTACAACAAATATTGCCACATGCTGTGTTGTGGTTCACTGTTGTGTGTGCCGTTGTTGTGTATGTTGATTTTTCACACTTGATTCTTCACACCATGAGATTCTTTTCACCTGTGTGTTTTGTTTTAATTTTTCTGTGTATTACATATTTTTCTGTACTTCTGTTTGTTGGTTTTTTCTGTGCTTTCTCTGTGTGTTAGTATTTTTACACATTTTTCATTTCATGTATTTTTAGGACTTGTTGACTGGAATTATGATTTCACTAGGTTAATTCTATTCATAAAAAATTTAATTAGGAGTATTTCTTAAACTGTTTGCTTCACATTTCAATAGCTTAACTGAAATTTAGCCCACGTAACAAGAACCAAGAAGGATATCATGGAACAGAGAAACTGTGGGTGATACAGATAATTTGACATTATTTTGAATTCTGCATGCAAAAGATAGGTATTCTTTTTCTTGGGACAAATTTTTTGTTGACCAGTGTTATTCTTATTGTAGTTTACAAATCCAAACATGAAAATGTTACTCAACTTTGGAGTTTAGGAGACAAATGTTCCCTTTTCACACACACATACACTCACACGTGCACTTATATATTAATGATGTACACAAATTCATGATAGTTATTCATACATTATACTGAAATATGCATAAAGTAAACATATGCAGACAAATACATTAATATAACAAATTTTAAAAAATTAAATACAATCGAAGAAGAGACTAAAGAAACAGTACGATGATACATATTGATTTTATTAGGTATTTCTGTTTATTTAAAAACCTAAAATGAACAGGTCAGATGCTAAACTATAAAATTCACAGGGTACAACCTTAAAGTTGACACCACTCAGCTTACTATTGGCTAAAAATACACAGTTTTTTCGATTTTTAAACCTCTCTAACTTCTTTCTCCAATTTTTTCCTCCCCAACATCATACATTCAAAACAACGAGACTGAAAGGATACATTATTATAACCGATTTTCAGATTTTTTACTTCCTTTTAAAAAATGCATATTTTGCGAATGAGTGATAACAGTTGAATAAACTATTCAACTGTTATTACTTTGTATAGTATTATAATACTAAACTATGTATAGTACTATAGAGAGGTTATGTGCTTCTGGCCTGCAGATCTGATGACTCACCTTTATTGCTAAGAGCAATAATAGGTGTGAAATCAAAAGTACCTTCGGTGATCGGCTCCATTTAATTGAACAATGCAATCATTACACCAATTTAAATACAGTGCTATCTTCTGCTGGGATATAATGGGATATAATATGGAGGGCACAGCCTTATAGAGATAGTAGGTATAGATGTGAGCTTTGTTCTATGGAAATTTATGAGATTTTTAAGTACAGAGATAAGAACAACCTTATTAATTATAGATTAGACCTAAGGGTATCATGCTTACATAGCACCGCCCACACATTTAAATATTTTTTAAAACTGATAATAGTAGATTTATCATACTTGGGATTTGGTGGTGGAAATTAACTTCAGATGTCGTATCCTTTATAACTTACCTACTAATATAGATTATATCATATAGTATAATGTGTTACATTACATATGTTATATGCTATATATTATGTTATGTGATGTATTATATGTAATATTACCCTATGGTAACCCCTGCCTAGTTAGTCTGATTTCATCCTATTTGGTGATTACACTACTCCTCCCTTAACTAAATCTTATATTCCCTAAGAACTATACAATCATACATACAATAGCACCTGTAATATTATAACTTACAAAACCATTTCGGCACGAATACCTGAAACTGTCCTCAATAATACCTATTACCCCTTTTTAGGTTACTTTTATCTTTTCCTGCTTTTAATTTGAATCACCTCTCTTTATATATACTTCTTATCTACCTATATAAAAGAGAAAAAAAACTTGCACACTTTGGCTTTGGTAAGGATTCAATGGCCCTAGACGTGCTAGGATCGAGCTGAAAATTGGCAGGGATACTAAATGCGTGGTGAGGATGCAACCCACAATGGTTAAAATTTGTAAGCTATAAAGATGTGGTTGCTATGGCAAAAAGAGTGATTTTTTAAAAATATTTCAGCATTCAGAAATAGATACGTTGTAAGGGGAACAACTCAGTAGTTCCAATGATTACATTTACAAGTAACGACTGTACATAAAATATCAAGATTACTTATCTGTTGCAAAATAATATGTGTGTGTGCATGCGTGAGTGTGTGCATGTGCGTATGTGTGTGTGTGCAGGCATATGAGCGCGAGAATAGGCTGTTAATTCAATCAAATTCTAAAGGATTGAAACAAACCCGAGCAATGCCGGGCAATACTGCTAGTTTTCTATAAATTCTTATTATTTTGATTTCTTATTTTGGTATGTCTTCCTTATTAATCACTTATCTTTTATGTTTTACCTTTATGTTGTTCAGTTCATTTCATTATTCTATCTATTTCATTACCATGTCAACATGTAAATATAGTTTCAATAGTTTCGTCTTCCTCGTAGTTGTCTTAAGATAACCTTAGTTCACACATGTCCTTAACCGCAACATATTCATTCATTCATCTATTCAAGTTTATCACACAGTTACTTATTTCTCTAATTTTGTCTTAGATTGGCTGACCAAAAACTCAGACTTTTCAATTCTATTTTACCATTATCAACATTTGCTTTCTCGTTAAATTATGCTACACAAATCCCATGAAAATATTTTTCTCCCTCGTGTTCTGACCACTACCGCCTCTCTCTCTCTCTGTGCCACACTCTGTCTCTTTCTCTCTTTCGATTACCACTCGCTTCGCCAAGACTTCCTCCACCACCACCACCACCACCCTAGCGCACATACTTGGATTCTCCTACTCGATTTTTTTTTTACCTCTGCCGAAGGAATACATATCCAGAAGATGCTCTCATTTAAATTTGCTAGTTCACGGTATGCTTGCCCCACCCCCTCTGCCTGTACCGGAAGTTCCTATTCTCTATCAACACTACTAAAGGCTTTACACCATCCCCACTCCTACTTAGGGTTTATCTCCTCTGTAAGGTAGTGATCATATAGTGCAAAATATGATAGTGTAGTGTATGCAGGTTGAACTGAAGGCTATTGTTTATTTATGAATTCTATCAAATGCGAGCTTTCTTTTCAGGTACATGAAGCTGCTGTCCTCCATCCCCGGGTCTCATGGGCCCATACCTCCCACACCCTCAGGGTTAGCACTCTCAATGTCGACACACTGAAAGGTAGGTCTGGTGAGATTGTTGAGATGCTTGAATGGAGATGTGTCGATATGTGCTGCATCCAAGAAGTAAGGTGGAGAGGAGGTTCTGCTAGGTTCCTCACAGGCAAAGAACACAGGTACAAGATTTTCTGGGCAGGGAACAGTGACGGGGTTGGGGTCGTGGGTATACTTCTTGTGGAGAAATGGGTGGATAAGGTAATTGAGGTAGTCAGAATATGTGACAGAATACTTAAGATTAGGTTAGTGCTTCATCATGGGTTAGCAACCATTATCTCGGCCTATGCCCTGCAGCTGGGGCTACCCGATGGACAGAAAGACCGATTCTATGACACCCTCTTGCAGACTTGACAAATGACAGGGACCTTCTCTTCATGGGTGGTGACTTCAATGGACATGTTAGACAACATACAGGGGGTACTTCCATGGCGTAGATGGAGGCTACGGTTTTGGTTCCTGCAATGAGGAGGGAACCAGGTTGCTGGAGTTCTGCAGTGCAAATGATCTTATGGTTTGTAATACTAACTTCAGAAAACTGCCAGTCACCTACCGTTCTGGCAGACACACTAGACAAATTGATACATCCTCACCAGAAAGAGGGAAAGATAGCTGCTTATAAATGCCAAAACCTTTCCAGGCGAAGAATGTACCCCACAAGATAGACTGCTAGTTAGTGACTTCAGGATCAGGGCTAAGTGGATGCCCAGAAGACGACCAGCATGGAGGAGAAGGGTCTGGAAGCTTAAAGATCCTGTGAATGGACAGAGATTTAGAGATTTATTACTCAAAGCCTTTGATGAAATAGAAGGGGATATAGCTTCACACGATGTAGAAGACAACTGGAGGTTTCGACAGTACAACCTGCTGAGGGCCACTAACCAGATCTGTGGATGGTGCAAAGTCCCCTCACAACCCAAAATAATGTGGTGGTGGAACAATGTTGTTGACAGGGCTATTAGAGAAAAGAAACAGGCTTGGAAGAACGGTGGTAGCAGGGAATTGTATCAGATTGCCAGAAGGGAAGCTAGGAGACAGGTTTATTTAGCCAGAGGGGAAGCAGATTTTCCAGTGTTCTGCACCGTGAGGAGTAAAGATTTGAGGTATTTCATGTTGCAAGACAGTGTGTGAGAGAGAATCGTGATGTGGTAGGAGAGAAATGTGTCTGCATGGATGATGGTTCACTTGCACTAAACAAGGCTGCAAAGAGAGAGGTTTGGAGATGCCACTATGAAAGGTTGCTTAATAAAGAAAATGAATGGGATAAAGAGAGTCTGCAGAATGTCGACCCAACAGAGGGACCTGTTATCCAAGTTGACAGTACCTTGGTAGATAAAGCAATTAAGAGTATGAAGATGGGGAAAGCACCCGGCAGAGATGCTTAAAATATCTGGCAGTGTCGGCTATAGCCTAGACACCCATATAGTTAACTAGGAGACATACCCAATGACTGGTGTAGCAGCACCATATTCAAATGCTACAAAGGTAAAGGTGACACTTTTGATACAAATAATTACAGAGGTATCAAGTTGTTGGATCAGGTAATGAAGGTCACAGAGAGGGTCATAGCCCAACTAATTAGAGGGAAAGTCAGTTTAGATGAAATGCAGTTTGGGTTCATGCCAGGGAAAAGCACCACTGATGCTATATTTCTGGTTAGACAGCTGCAGGAGAAATACCTGGCTAAAGATACACTTCTGTACCTGGCTTTCATTGACATGGAGAAAGCCTTTGACAGGGTCCCCTGATACTTTATCTACTGGTCAGTGAGGAAATTAAAGATAGATGAATGGTTAGTGAGAGCTGTGCAAACCATGTACAGGGACGCTGTGAGTAAGGTGAGGGTTGGCAATGAGTACAGTGAAGAATTCTGGATAGAAGTAGGGGTCCACCAAGGTTCGGTCTTCAACCTCCTACTATTTATCATAGTCCTTCAGGCAATAACAGAGAAATTCAAAATAGGATGCCCCTGGGAGCTCCTCTATGCTGACGACCTTGCTCTAATTGCTGAGTCACTATCAGAACTAGAGAAGTTTCAGGTGTGGAAACAAGGATTAGAATCGAAGGGCCTTAGAGTCAACCTAGCTAAAACCAAAGTCCTAATAAGAGATGACTGCACTGGTATGGTCATGTGACGAGAATGGATGAGGATAGCTGTGTGAAAAAGTGCCACACCCTAGCAGTTGAGGGAACCTGTGGAAGTGGTAGACCCAGGAAGACCCGGGATGAGGTGGTGAAGCATGACCTTTGAACATTGGGCCTCACTGAGGCAATGACTAATGACTGAGACCTTTGGAAATATGCTGTGCTTGAGATGACTTGGCAAGCCAAGTGAGACCATAACCTGTGGCCTATACCAGGGGTGTAACCATCCCACTTTCCCTCATTGGACACTAAACTCTACTTGTGAAGACCTGTTGAGGCAAGTGAAATCGAAATCGAAATCATATTCGATGATTGGCATCCATGCTAGTGGAATGCTAAGAGCACCATCCAAGTGTGATCGTTGTCAGCATCACCATGCTGGCACTTGTGCAGGTGGCACATGAAAAATCATTTAAGCGAGGTCATTGCCAGTGCCACTTGACTTGCCCTCATGCTGGTGCCACGTGAAAGCACCCACTACACTCTCGGAGTGGTTGGCATTAGGAAGGGCATCAAGCTGTAGAAACTCTGCCTGTTCAGACTGGAGCCTGGTGCAGCCATCTGGTTCGCCAGTTCTCAGTCAAATTGTCCAACCCATGCTAGCATGGAAAGTGGACGTTAAACGATGATGACGATGATGATGATTGTTAAATTTTGTATGGCTACCTCCACATATACTGGTATGGCATTCTATGAATCGTTGAGCATGTTGCATCTCCTCTCTGCATGCATGTAGGTGAAGGTGTGGCTCAGTATTGTTTTTAAATTGATATTTTTCATTTACTTAGATTTACACCAAATAATTATGCTATATTCTTTATATAAACGTATATATATGCAGTGGCGGACTGGCCAGGTTGCCAGCTTGCTCGATGGCAAGCGGGCACCTGTGCCATTTGGATCCAAGATTGAGAATTTTTTTATTCACTCTTGGAAGAATGCATTAATTATTTCAGCCTGGCTGTGCTTGTAGACAGTTAAAAAGAATACTTTTAACAAAAGAAAAAATTAAATGATAGCATTGTAGTTGTGGGTGGGCCCCCTTAGTCTCCTGGCAACCAATATTTTTAGCCCCATTCTGTCACTGTATATATACATGTGTGTGTGTGTGTGTGTGTGTGTGTAAATCCCTTTTTGTATATGTACCTGTATGCCTTATTTTTATACTGTTACACCTACTTTTAATATTGGGCCTCACCGAGGCAATGACTAATGACCGAGACCTTTGGAAATATGCTGAATTAAGTAAAGATGAGGTATTCAGTTGATTCTACGTATAATAATCTTCTTTTAATGTTTAAATTGTTCTGTAAATCCCTTTTAGCTAACTTGGTTATGATTTCCCTTTCTAGAATTTGAAAAAAATTTTTTTTTATTTTTATACAACATAATAATATTGTTTATAAATATTCTCCCACTGAGCCCCTAATGTTTTTTTTTTATCTCATTGTAGCATCCTAAGTTTCATAGTGTTTGTCTCTTTAACTGGTTATAACATCATGAATTAATGTCACCCCTATCCTACCTTTTTATAGACATTTACTACTATCTAACTGACTCTTTCTAAATTTTTGTTTCTTTTTCTTGTGGATTGTGGAGTACATGTGATAGTATGAAATTTATAACTCAAAGAGGAGAAAAAGAAAGAAAGAGGAAAAAAGAAGCAAAAAGACTTTCAGTGATGACCACACTGCACCTGTGTTTTTTTTTGTTTTTTTTTTGAAGAGGTTACCCATTCAAATACAATGGTAAATGACTAAATAAATAAGTAAATGAATGGTGAATAGGAAGGGGGAGCCCCCTTCCCTCTCTTTCCCTCTATCTATCTATCTATCAGCCTATCAACCTACCTATATTTTTATCTTTCCATCTCCATTGTCAATGGAACTTCACCCCAAAAAACAAAAATCAATGTTCTCTTCTAAACAAAACACCCCAAAAAAATCTGTTTTATATAAATGAATAAGCTTCTTTATACATTCACAAAATTTTATTTGACAAGTTCGAGAAACTAATGAAAGTGCTAATAATAACGAAGAAGTAGAAAGATTTTTTTTCCAAAATTCTGACATTTTTTTTCTGATTATTCAATTTCTGTACATCACACTTAACATGCTATACACACACACACACACACACACACACACATACATACATATATATATATAAAATACAAAATGGGACAAGAATGCAAAACATCCAGACAGTTAGGTGATACATAAAAGGGACAACAAAACATCTAGATAGCCGATACAAAGAAAACAAGGACGGGTCATTTGGAGTTTTCTTTCCTCAGTCGAGCTCCAGATTATCTTTGCAATTTTGGCTGGTTATACTCGAGATTGCTCCAATCTGGCCAGTCCTAAGGAAAGGAAAAACTTCGCTAAGAGCATTAGATTCCTTGGAAGAAAGCAGTGAATGTATATGAAAACAAGGACGGATAAAAACAGAGAATGTTACACAAATACAAATAACAGGACATAACAACAAGTGTCTTTCGACTATGGACGAAATATATATATATATTAAAAATAGGGAAGGCCGGTTTATGGGATTACCTTAGGTTTCCTGTCCATAAAGGGTTTAACCAGGATTTGAAATCATCATCATCATCATCATTTAGCATCCGCTTTCCATGCTAGCATGGGTTGGACGGTTCAACTGGGGTCTGGGGAGCCCGAAGGCTGCACCAGGCCAGTCAGATCTGGCAGTGTTTCTACAGCTGGATGCCCTTCCTAACGCCAACCACTCCGAGAGTGTAGTGGGTGATTTTATGTGCCACCGACACAGGTGCCAGATGAGGCTGGCGAACGGCCACGCTCGGATGGTGTTTTTTTTTATGTGCCACCGACACAGGTGCCAGACGAGGCTGGCAGACGGCCACGCTCGGATGGTGTTTTTATGTGCCACCGACACAGGTGCCAGATGAGGCTGGCGAACGGCCACGATCGGATGGTGTTTGTTACGTGCCCACAGCACGGAGTCCAGTCGATGCGGTACTGGCTACGGCCACGTTCGGATGGTTTTCTTGTGTGCCACCGGCACTGGTACCACAAAGATACAAATTCCATTGATGTTCATCTATTTTGATTTGTTTTGATTTTTTAAGAATAAATATTGCAAGCATTTCATCCAACAATCTAATGATTCTGCAACTACACTGAACCTGCTAGAAATAGCAGCTCAAATCTCCCTAAGGTAATCCCATAAACCAAGCTTCCCCATTTTTTTATATACACTACTCTACATCTTAGAGTATGCTTCTTTCTGATTTATGTTTTCTACGAACATACAAGGTGCGATGGATAAATTGTCATCATTGTATATTTTTAATTTTGTGCATGAGCATTGTTTTCGATTTTGTTGATTACATAGCATGGTAGGGTCGGTTGGGCACTGTCTGAAAAAAATAGCACCATGACACAATTCATTTTGCTAGAAATTTAGTAACAACATACTGTACTGCTTGGTATTTGCACTGGAAGCTCTAATACAAATATTTCAGAATGTTTGGGTGTCAATCTGTTAACTTGCTGTGTGCCCAAAACATGTACTGAGAGTGATAAAAATCAAACATCCAGTCAACATCATGATGTTTGGAGTGATCACTAGCGATGGTGATGTTATGCTTCCATTCATCTTCCCACACAACCTCAGACTCAATACGGAGGCCTACATCAAGTGGTTGGAGGAGGTAATGCTGAAGGCAAGGATTATGGCAGCATTCACCAACTTAAACAAGGAGAAAGGAGACCATCCAGAAGAGTTGCAGGAGGTTCTGAAGTCATCTGAAGATCATGGTTGAAGCCAGTGTTGATTCTATTGAGTAAATTCACTCTTTAGAATATTAAGATAATTTTATGTAATTTTGATAAATATATCTGTTAAAAAGAGATGTCAGTGTTATTTTCATGTTTGTGTAATTTAAACAACAGTTTGTTTACTGCACCCTGTATATGTATATGTGTGTATGTATATCTCTATATATATAAAACTGAGAATGTGTGTCTGTCTGTCTATCTGTCTGTGTGTTTCCCTAAAACTTGAGAACTACACAACCAATTTCATTCACATATCTTCTCCACTATTTCAGTATTACGTGTTAAAAGTGAAACAAAAACATCTCTCTTTTGTAATGCAGACACCTTCACTTTATTACTGAAACTATTAAAGTGAAAGTATTATATAACAGGGATGAACCATGAACAAGTGGTCATCCATTTTGCTAGAGGAAGATCCGCTATGGTCTTATATGCTACACCACTGGTTTTCAATTCATATTAATCAAATTAATATTCAATTTTTCACCCTTATTATGTGTGTGTGTGTGTGTGTATTAGCAATTCGTATAAAATTGCATCAAGTGGTTTCACATAAATGGGGATAAATTAAAAAGGTTTGTTGTAATTATTATTACTGTTTGACTATTGTAATCACGTTTGTTGGTTCCTCGTCAGGGAAACGTTGTTGTGTTGCATTTGTTAAATAATTGTAAACTGTAACCCTCCCCCTTTCGGAGAAGGGGCTTTGGTTATTGTTTAAAAATTGAATTGTGTCCCTGTTTGGGGAAATTGACAATATTTTCACCGTCTTTACGGAAGCATTTTTGTTAAAATGCCTTCGATAGAAGAAAGTCCAAAAATGAATTTCGCTGCAGCCGTATAGAGGGAGGACAAGATCCAATTGATCCAATTGATCGAAATTGCAAGAGACGGGCCTACAATTCCAGTCTGTTATATATTTTGAGTATTGTTATCACTAGCGATATCAAGATATAACTTTGTATTTTGTATTTTATGTGTAGATGTATATATATAGATGTACATGTAATATGTACACATATATACATGCATAATATATCTACCCATACACACATACGCACACACACACATACATAGGGGCAGGTGTGGCTGTGTGGTAACAAACTACATTCCAAACACATGGTCCTGGGTTCAGTCCCACTGTGTGGTGACTTGGCATGTGTCTTCTGCTGTAGCCTCACACCAACAAAAGCCTTCTCAGTGGATTTTGTACATATATACAGGCATACATGCATACGTACATATTCAGCATAAACACTCTACCACTACAACTAATAACTGTTGGGAACACTTTCAAACCTGCCTTACATTCGAACCAGAATCTCAACGCCTGAATTTTCCATCTGAAGTTAATCTCTCTCATGGAGCTTATACAAAAAGGGCAAGTCTTTGGGCCCATACAATGTGACATGTACACAATCGAGTGGCAAAAAAGGGGCCTTCCACATGCTCATATCCTGCTTTGGCTCTCAGCGAAGATCAATTCCAAAGACATCGGCAACATAATCTCTGCAGAGCTTCCTGATCCAGCTTTAGACAAAGAACTACATGAAATAGTGAAAGCAAACATGGTACATGGTCCATGTGGGCGTGGATTCAACATAAACTCACCATGCTTGAAGGACAGCATATGTTCAAAAAGATTTCCAAGGAGGTTCCTACAAGAAACTCAGACAGGTGCTGATGGGTATCCATCATACAGATGCAGAAAACCAGAAGACGGAGGTTTCACAGCAACTATCGGACAGCATGATATTGATAATAGATGGATTGTTCCATACTGCCAAACTCCTGTCAAAGACTTTCAATGTCCACATCAATATTGAGTTTTGTAACTCCGTTAAATCCATCAAGTACATTTGCAAATATGTAAACAAGGGTTCTGACGCTGCAATGTTTGGACTTCAACAAGAATACTGTCAGGATGAGGTGACACATTATCAGGTGGGACGATACATAAATAGCAACAAGGCTTTCTGGCGCATCTTTGGCTTTCCAATTCACCAACGACACTCTGCCATTCAACAGCTTGCAGTGCACCTGGAAAATGGTCAAAGCGTGTACTTCACCGATGCTAATGCTTCTCTGTTGACAGGGGAACCAAGGGATAGCACACTCACTGCATTCTTCAAGATTTGTCAAGTGGATTCATTTGCTCAAACCTTGCTGTATCCACAGATTCCATCGTATTACACTTGGAATGGAAAAAAATGGGCCCCACGGAGAGCAGGTCAAAATGTTCATGGCATTAAGTTTCACACTTGCCTTGGGCAAGTATACACAGTGCATCCCACTCAACATCCCACTCAACCTTCGTCTACTACAACATGAGGTCAGAGGGCCAACATCTTTCCAGGTCCTAAAAACCGTTCATGGACATGTCTGCACAACATACAGAGAAGCCTGCTATCGACAAGGTCTGTTAGAAGATGGTGCACAATGGGATGCAACTTTAGGAGAGGCTGCTATATCACAATCACCATAAAGTCTCAGGGCACTATTTGCAGTATTACTACAGGCATGCGAACTGTGTGATCCAGCCACTCTATGGCTCAAATATAGAGACAACCTGGCTGAAGACTTTCAGCGTC
Organism: Octopus sinensis; assembly: GCF_006345805.1. Lineage (NCBI taxonomy): Eukaryota > Metazoa > Mollusca > Cephalopoda > Octopoda > Octopodidae > Octopus > Octopus sinensis. Next base: position 24,403,540 of record NC_043014.1, on the reverse strand, counting down.
AAGCTCAACTGCTCTATCCTGACATGGAGAGTATCAGCAATGAAATCTATAACAAAATACTCATTGACGTTGAAGACAGAATTGCTAAACTGGGTGGAAATGAATTGTCGATGTATGGCCTTCCACAAGCATTCAGGTCAGGGTCAAATAGCCTTCCCACTGCTGTCATTCGTGAAACAACCTACGACACTCAAGCGCTTTCAAAGTACATTGTTGAAAATGAGCCTAAATTACTTCCGGACCAGCTGCAGGCCTACAGAACTATTCTTAACAGTGTACGCCAATGCGAGGGACGAATCTTCTTCCTCGATGCTCCTGGAGGGACAGGAAAAACATTTATTACAAAGCTTCTCCTTGCAGAAGTTAGGCAGCATCAGGACATTGCAGTAGCTGTAGCCTCTTCGGGCATTGCAGCTACTTTGTTACCCGGTGGCAGGACAGCACACTCAACTTTTAAACTCCCTCTCAATTTAGCAGCATCCGAAATGCCTTCATGCAACGTCAGCAAAAGCTCAGATCAGGGACAAGTACTTAAAATGTGTCATATAATTGTCTGGGATGAGTGCACTATGGCTCACAAGGGAGCTTTGCAAGCATTAGATAGAGCCCTGAAAGACATCTGAGACTGTCAGGCTCCAATGGGAGGTATAACGCTCCAGGCAAACTCTTCCTGTCATTCCGAAAGGCACTAGAGCAGATGAAGTCCAAGATTGCCTAAAGTCCTCTACCCTGTGGCATCATGTTACAATCCTCAGTCTCACCTCTAACAAAGTTTGCACAGGACATTTTGACACTTGGTGAAGGCAAGATGCCTCTCAATGCTGCAGGACAAATGGAAGTGTGGTCATTTTCCTCTGTTGTTAATTCTGTAGATGATCTCAAAAACAAAGTCTTTCCCAACTTCACACAAAACTACCAAAATCACAATTGGCTGTGTAAAAGAGCAATATTAGCTCCAAAAAACGTTGCTGTTAACAAAATTAATCAACAGCTAATGCATTCTCTTCCTGGCACTATACACACTTACAAATCTGTTGATACAATTCCAGATATAAATGAAGTTGTGAACTATCCTCCTGAATTTCTCAATTCACTGGAGCCTCCTGGACTACCTCCATACATATTAGCACTTAAAGTTGGAACTCCTGTAATGCTACTCCGTAATTTGGAACCACCAAGACTTTGCAATGGAACACAACTGGTGATAAAGAAAATGATGTCACACATTATCAAGGCGATCATTCTTTCTGGATGTGGAAAAGGTGATAACGTCTTTATTCCAAGAATTCCTCTTACTCCATCAGGAGCAGAAATTCCATTTACATTCAGAAGACTGCAATTCCCCCTTCGTGTCAGCTTCGCCATGTCCATTAACAAATCTCAGGGTCAAACCCTCTCTGTAGCTGGCCTTCTCTTGGAAGAGCCCTGCTTCTTGCATGGGCAACTGTATGTTGGCTGCTCAAGAGTAGGAACCAAAAGAAACCTTTTTGTATATGCTCCACAAGGAAAAACAAGGAACATTGTTTACAACGAGGTGTTATAATCTCAACAGCCAGGAGGTATATACATGATCCCCCTTTTTTTTAACAAACTTCATGTATTTTCATGTATCTATATTAATATACATATATGTGTGTGTGTATGTGTATCCATATATATATAACAGAAAAGTCTAATTCTTCAATTGAATGTAACTGGGCAACACAGGGTATCTCTGCTAGTATATATATATATATATATGTATTTCCGAGCATGGAAAATAGACGTTATATGATGATGATTTATTGTGAATAGATAGGGATATGTTTTGCTATAGAAGACCAGTCTACCCACGGAAAAATGTGATCAAGAAACTGCAATATGTATGTGTGTGTGCATACATGCATGTGTGTATGTATATGTATGTATGCATGTAGGTATATATGTAGTGAATGTAGGGGTAATAGATTCAAGCAGGTATTGTTCAAGCACTCTAGTATAATCCAGGTTCTGGCTAACCTGGGATTATTTAAGATAAACAATCCCAATGTATTTCACCTGATGGATAGATCCTGAGTTCACATTGTTGAATTATAAACAATTTACTGAGTGTATTTCAAAGACAATTCTAATAAATAAGGAGAATTATACAGCTACACAGTTTATATTATTGCAGTCACTTATACATCATCATTGTGCCATCATCATTTACTGTCTGTTGTCCATGCTGGCATGAGTTGGATGGTTTGACTGGGGCTGGAGAGTTGGAAGGTTGCACCAGGCTCCAATTTGATTTGGCATGGTTTCTATGGCTGGATGCCCTTCCTAATGCCAGTAACATACATACATACATACATAAATACATACATACATACATACATACATACATACATACATACATACATACATACATACATACATACATACATACCCTGTTGTTGATGTTGAAATTCCAATGAAGGAGCCTTGAATCTAGGTTAGAAACTAACTCTCTATTGGCAAGAAATCTTGAAATAAAACTGAATAATGACATACATATATACATATCATCACCATCATCAACATTTAACATCTGTTTTCCATGCTAGCATGGGTTGGATGCTTGATAGGAACTGGCAAGGCTGGAGGCTGCACCAAGTTCCATAATCTGTTTTGGCTTGGTTTCTATAGGTGGATGCCCTTCCTAATGCCACCCACTTTACAGAATATACTGGGTGCTTTTTACATGGCACCAGCACCCACACCAATTTTTTTCATGGCATCTTGATTTTAGGATCTCAATTCTGCTGTGTTGGGCAAATCTTCTCAAGGACAACAATGCACATCATGAATACTCCAATTATGGAATAATTGGGGTATAATCTTCATGAACCTTCATGAATACCCCAATTAACTATATAGGTGACTAGACTATATCCAACTCTAGCAGATATCTTAAGAATTTTGGCAGTGGCTCCTGATTGACCAGGGACCTTCCTTGTTTTCATAGTTTTAATTGCCTTATCTATTATAAACTAGGATAGCTGGTCCCTCTGTTAGGTTCACTTCAGGAAGATACCCTTTCTTCCACTCATTCTCCACATTTAATAGTCTTTCGTAGTAGCTCTTTCACACCTCTTTCTTTTCAGGCCCACTAAAAGCAAGATTACCAGTACCTGTCCTTTCCCACATCTTGAATCTCTGTAACACATTATCTGACATCTTAAGTCATTCGTGTAAGACATTGTCAAACATATCCTTTTCTGCCTCTACCTTAGCTAGATATATCTGACACCTAGCTTCTCTTTTACTCCCATTCTTCCAGTCTTTCCAAACTTATCCCTTTTCTTTTATTGCCCTGTTGATATCACTATCTGACCATTATGTCCCCCTTGGTCTGGCAGAAGCTTTGCTCCAGCACAGATTTGGTCTGTTGCCCTCAGTACATTGTCATGTAAGAATTTTCAGTTGTCCTCTATATCATATGTCTCTATCTCTACTCTTCATCAAAGGCTTTGTTAAGGACATCTCTAAGTCTCTTCCCATTTGAAGGATCTTGGAGCTTCCAGAGCCTCCTTTTCTATATCATTTTGTGTCTCAAGATCATTCTGAAGTCACTAACCACTAACCACTAACATATGTTGAGTGGTACATTCATTCTTCACCTGGGAAAGACTTTACATTCATGAGCATATGCCTGTCCTTGATTCTGATGAGGATGAAGTCAATCTGGCTAGTGTGCCCACCAAATTGATAAGTGATCAGATGGCTGGCAGATTTTCTGAAGTTGGTGTTACAAGTTGAAGTTGGTGTTACAGAACACTAAAAGCCTTGTTCCCTCCTCATTTCTGGAGCCAAAGCCATAGCCTCCATGCACACCATGAAAACCATCAGAGTGTTTTCCAACATGGCCATTGAGGTCCCCTGCCATGACAAAAACTTCATTGTCTATTGTTGTCAAGGTAGTCTGCTGAAGGGATTCATAGAAACAGTCCTGAATATCTCCAAATCCAACGTGCGGAGCATATGCAGTGATAAACGACACTGTTACATTAAACAGGACTAATCGTAGCTTAATAATCCTACCACACATCTTGACTATCTCAATCACCATATCCATTGATTTCTTTGCCAAAAGAATTCCTATGCCACAGAATCCATTATCTCTGTCTTTTGATCATGGGCAGTCTAGCTGAGTCTCTTCTCCACCATGGGCAGTCTAGCTGAGTCTCTTGCACACAGCACACACCCACACACCACTGCTCAAGCACTTCAACAATCTCACCAGACCTACCTTTTATTGTGCTGATGTTGATTGTGACAGCTCTGAGCTTGTAAACCTGAGAAGTCTGGGAGGAAAGTTGAGAGGATGTTTTCAGCATCTGGAAAGAAGATCTAGAAATAAGATCTCACCATCTGGTGAGAGATAAATATTGTTTAATGTGCACAGTATATAGTTATTACCTACTAATAGTTTCATACTCAAGAGATGCTTTTTAGGCAGATTTTAATAACATTCTCCATGAGAATTTGCATATCTTTAACTGTATGAGTAATTAAGTCACAATCATCTGCATGAAGGAGGTCATGAATAAGAGACTGAAAAACTTTTGCATTGGCAGAAAATCGATGCAAGTTGAAGAGATAACCATAAAATCAGTACCTTATATCCAGAAGAGCAAACCATGGCAAAAGAATGAATGAGAGTTATATCAAAATACAAGGAAAAGAGAGTTGGGGCAACGTCACATTGCTTGATACCACCCTCTACAGGAATGGGTTCCACCCCGTTACCCATGCCCTCATCTCATTGTGAAATGGCTTATCGATACAAAGTAACTCAGACAACCAAGTTTGCCAAGTATTTTCTACAGGGAGGCTGATTTTTCCTATTTTTTACCCCTATTTGTCTCTGATGACGGAATATTCCATACTCAGAGATATCCCAGAAACAGCTGTAAGATTTTGAATTTCTTCCTATAATATATATGATTTATATTATATATAGTGATACGGGGTCAGTTGAGAAAAAAAGTTCTATGACCCAGTTTTGTGGTTTGGTGCCAGCTTGACTAGGGAGACAGGTTATTGGCCTTTGTCCTGTCATTTTTGTAGGGAAATTAATGAGTTTGGAAGAGACCTCTGACCCTTTTCCGGTTAAGCAAAGTTTAAGAAACCACCCTTTAAAATGCGAGTTTGTTGGTCAGTCGGCAACAGGATCAGTTGGCATCAGGATCAGTTTGGCAACAGGGTAGCTGGCGTGAGGGTTGATGCAGAGATGACAGCTGCCAGGCGAGAGGCAATGACAAGGATGACAAGCGTGGCGAGAGGGACAGGCAGATAGGATTGAGGAGGTGAGGGAGATTACGGCGAGAAGGCTAGAATGCTTGTAGTAGGAGTTTGAAATTGTTGCAGACTCGAAAACGTTCGGTAAAGTTTTGTTTATGTCTTTTGTTGTTGAATTTTGGTGTTGATGTGCGTTGAAAGAAAAGAACTGAGAAGAAACGAGATTGTGACGTAAACTGCAATCTATTGTGTCAAAAGAACTGTTGTAAAAAAAAGAAAAAAAAGAATTGTGTCAAAAAAAAGAGAACTGTGAATTGAGGAAAAGAGGAAGAAAAGAAAGGAAAAGAACATTGTGTTAAAGAGAAAAGGAAAGAAAGAGAAAGACTTTAATGTTGAACTGTCTCGAACTGTATTGCGTTGAACATTTGTTTTGATTGCTTTTGGACTTGGTGTATCGTGCATGCCTTTGTTGTTTTTCTTTTTAATTCTGTTGCATGTTATTTTCTTTAATGTATCTGATATGTATTACGTTTTATTTGATGTTGTAATAATTGTATAAACTGTTGTTAAACGTAAGCAACTGCCTTCCGCCGTGTCTCTCTCTTCCTGTTGTTGTTGTTATCTCCGGTCGCAGGTTCAAGTTTGCTGCCATCCTCCACCACCGTTTTCTCTGTGGCGGATTCCGTTCGACTGAGCCTGGTCAATCGTCGTCGCTCGACTTAGTAGGGTCCCGGGTTCGAGTTGAGCGACGGCAGGTTCGTAACAATATATAATATATATATAATATAATATATATGACTTGAGATGTTTGCTGTATGGTTTAACAATTATACATCCACTACATTGGAAATCTACAATGGCTCCATAACTACCATCTCAGCTATGACCTTGGGGCCCCAGTACTCCGTTACAAAACTTATATAGTGTACCTAATCGTTTAGATCACCTGTGAACTAAACCCCCATACTTTGTGTACATATAGATATGCATATATACGCATTTTACATTATATGTATTTTGTGTGTGTGTGTGTATACACACACATGCACACAGTTATGTTGAAATAAACTCGCAGGCCTTCAACTAGTTTGATAAGTACCAACGCACAAAACTCTCGGACCTTGAGTCACTCTGTTACTTCTACTAAATATTAAAATTTACATATATGTCTGGGAAATGTCTTGTTATACAGGTTCCGTTAACCCATTAAAATCCCTCACTGTTATGTTAGCAGCTATTCCTCAAATGTTGGTGTAATCGACTTCTCAATTGCTGACACCCACACACTTACACATAAGTAAGTACAGGAGTGCAAAAGAAGGTAGAAAAAATAGTTCTCGAATACTAAAGGTAGAGTAAAATATTATTTCATTAAAGCTGAAAAACTTCACTAACTGTGAAATATATATTTCTTTTATCTTTTACTTGTTTCAGTGAATAGACTACGACCATGCTGGGGCACTGCCTTAAATTTTTAGTCAAGTCAATCGACCCCAGTACTTATTTCTTAAGCCTAGTACTTATTCTATCGGTGTCTTTTGCCAAACCACTAAGTTACGTAAACACACTAACACTAGTTGTCAAGTAGTGATGGGAGACATACACACACACATACAATAGGCTTCTTTCAGTTACTGTATACGAAATCCACTCACAAGGCTTTAGTTGGCTTGAGGCTATAGTAGAAGACACTTGCTCAAGTGCCATGCAGTGGGACTGGACCTGGAACCATGTGGTTGGGGAGCCAGACACTCCTGCACCTATATGTATATATTACCTTTTACTACATTTTCAACTTCCTTGTTCATCTTCGGCCAATAACTGTGCATAAGTGCTTTCATCCTTGTGGTCTCTGGATGTCCAATATGGAATTCTTTCCACATTCTTTTTTTGTAAGAGTCCCAGGTATCACTACCCTTTGACCATACATCAGTACACCGTTGCATGTTGAATACATGTTTACCTCTTGTTTTTCTTACCAAACCCTTTTTTGTTTTCTTTTACTGACCATAGAATTTTTTTGTTTCATTAATGAACTGTCTTTTGATGACGGTTGCTTTATCTCCTCCAGAGTTATTGGTAACTCTTGTACAATGTTCCACATTATGAGTTTAATTTCCACTTAGACTCTTAGGACTGCTATTACTGAATCCTTGAATGGTTTGCCATTTCTGGGTATTAACCTGGATAGGCTGACAGCATGTCCTAGCCTTTTTGAAGGAAAATATTCCATTGCGTAGTCATAGTTTAGTAGTATGGTGCCCCATTGCTGCAACCTATTTGCTGTATGTACTGGGATTCTTTTCTTGAATCCATAAATCGTTAGCAATGGGCGAGGGTCTGTAGTCTAAGCTGTCTTCCATGTATAAACGTGAGGAACTTTTTATGCCAAATATAATCACCAATGCCTCTTTTTCAATTTGGCTATAATTTTTTTCCACTGGCAATAGCATCTTGTAGTGTGAGCTATGACCTTCTGGCTGCCATTTTCACATTTATGTAGGAGTATGGCACCTTCCCCGTACTCACTAGCACCTGTTGAAAGTATCGTTTCCAACTTCAGATCGAAGTGTGTAAGTGACAAGTCCGAAGTTAACAAACTTTTTAGTTCCGTAAATGCCTTCTGTCCAAAACCATTTGGCATCCTTTTTAACAGCCCTTGTATTGTGTATGTTCAGGATACATACTTGATAATAGTTTACCAAGCCTAAAAATGCTTGTAATTCTCTAGTTTTCCATAATTTTACGGATTTTTGGTAAGACATAGAAAATGTTTGTTACTCCTCTGTTGAGTTTTTAATTTCTCCATGTGAAAAATTTTTCAACATCATCCATGTGAATTGTTTATTTTCTTATGAAAAAAAGTAATTTATTTTAGAATGTTGTCTGTGTCAATTGTTTACATCCTTGTTGCCACTATTATAATGTGGATTCTTGCCCACTTGTATGTTGTTGTCGGCATTGTAATATTTCTGTCACCACTAATATGCTGTAGTGGTATTCTGCATCTTATTATCTTTGACTTGTCAATTGTGCTATCACTGATAGCTCTGCAAGACAATAACTTTGCAACGTCTAACTTGATGTTAACTCAAACCTTAGTCACAATTTATGTTCCTAACACTAGCTAAATGAAAGCTAAGTTATTTCTTTGTTACATTTAAAGTAATTGAAAGAAACACAGAACATCTCAAAATAAATACAGTAACGAAGGGTTAAATAGCTATTTAACCATATTTGACTCTATTGACTCTATTTTATTCAATTTTATTTTCATACACCATGAATGCCTAAACCTAGACTTGGAAGTATACCATAATACTACCGGCTATTTCATAATTCTAAGGGTGAATGAGCTCTATTTTGTACTCTATTACATTCCTAACAGAATACACCTTAAATTACACACACACACACACACAGATCAATGTACAGGTGAGGATATAAGCCTCAGAGGGATAAAAATATCCAAGATAAAACTGGTTGAATATCTAACAATATAGGCACATATACATACATTATTAATATTATAAAAACCAAGAGAGAAGATGGAGATAAATTAATAAAAGTTTATTAATACATTGTAGCAATATCGTTACACTCATTGCTATCTTCACTGTTTGAGAAGAGTATTAAGAATAATCTCGTTCGAGATTACAAACATCTTCGGCTAGTTTAACATTGTTGTAAACACTAATTCGATTGGCTGACACGTGGTCTCTACTACGTTCGCACCGCTGGTTGTCACGTGACGCGATTTGCCTCCGCTTATTTTCGCGCCATTGTTCCAAGCAGCCAATCACAGCTTTCCATTTCTGAAGTTTTGTTTTGAGCCTCATAAACCTTATATAAAGAAGGGTTCTCAGACAAATATTCGTCTTTGGTTCAAGTTCTTCCCTCATTACTCGCTACATTTTCGCTGTGAGTTGCTGAATATTTATCGTTGAATTGTTGTTGAACGTTTTTGTTATACGGTTTTTGGGTTTTGTCTGTCTGTGTTGAGACAGACAAGGAGAAGATGGACTGCCCCTCCCTAACGGGAGGGATGGCCGGACAAGGAATCTTTGAAAGTTTATCGGAGTTGTCGACTTCCGAAGAAGAACTAGTAAAGGCAGTGAAGAGGATGGACGAGAAACTTGGCAATACATATGCAGGAGTGGCGAAGAAGTCGGGAGAAAAAGAGGTAGACCTGGGCAAGTTGCCAGGCTTCCAAGAATTTATGGAAAAAGAAGGCAGTGAGGTTGAATTGTCACCACCAACAAAGCGTGGTGAGTGGTTCGATCGCAGGACAATAAAATACAGAGTATATGCAAATGGAAACAAAAGAGTGGAAATAGTCAGAATGGAATTCATCGAAGAGGCGTTGAAAAGAACAGAGGAGGAAATTGTTTATGTAACAAGAGGCATGGAATTTGGCACGGTGATGGTGCAATTTAGGAGCGAGAATACAGCAAGAAAGATGGCAGCCAAGGCGGTAAAGACGGATAAGATATTCCTTCTACCCACATATTTGAACAGAAAAACAACTCGAATTAGGGTAGAGGGAATACCCCCACATATAGAAGGCGAGTGGATAACGGCAGTGGTAATCAAAGGATGTGAAGAAGAGGTGGACATCCTCCATGCTACCATGAAATATGAAGGCTGGAGGGGTGCTACCCTAGATATGAATGTACAAGCGGAGGCCGAAATACTGGAAAGGCTAACTGAAAATATAAAAATGGGAAATATCATCATGAGAGTGTGGGTAGAGGGTGTTATATAATCATCACAACAAACATGAACAATCAACGTCGCCCATTGTCTCCCTTGATAAAAGGACTTTCACTTTGTTTCCCGCCAAAACAATTAACTTGTACAACAACGGCAGTCGAATAAAGTATCTCGTATCGTTAGCACGTTGTTTCAGTCTCTCTCATTTTCTTAATCTTTCATACTAAATACTCACTACTTCCTTTAATACTCAATACTATATATATATAACAACAACATGGTGTCAGAATACTAAAAGAACCCAAAATACAGAAACCAAAGGAAAAAAGAAGTTGAAATCATACTTCAAAGACGAAATGGAAAATTTACCGCATCCAAAAGACCTAGACTTTAATCAGGAAAATCTAGCCGCAGCATGGAAAAAGTGGAAAAAAGAATTCAATCTCTTTTTGATAGCAACAGAAAGTGACATGAAGCCAGACAAAGTAAAAACTTCAATGTTTTTAACTTGCATCGGTTCTAAAGGCCGAGATATCCATTCCACACGACGAAGAAATGAACCTTCAGACAGTAATCGAAAAATTCGATGCATATTGTGAACCCAGGAAAAACATAACTTTCCTAAGACACAAATTCTTCACATGTGGACAAGCGGAACATCAAAAATTCGATGAGTACGTAGTAGAGTTGCGCCAAAAGGCACAACAGTGCGAATTCGGCAACCTCACAGACAGTCTCACCAAAGATATTCTGATATGTGGAATCAGAGACATGAGATTAAGAGAAAGATTATTGAGAGAACCAAATTTAGACCTACAAAAAACAATTCAAGCAGGTCAGAGTGCAAAGCAAACACGACTCCAATCAAGGATGCTAAATGCCACATCCGAAACAAGAGATAACGAAATCTCGAGGGTATATAGTCAACACGACAGAAAAGGCGCCAAAACTCAAATAACCCGCCATATGCAATCCAGACATCAAAACGAACAAGGCGGAAGTGACAGAAAGCCCGCGAAGTTTCAAGCGCCAAGTCAACACTACGTCACTAACTGTCACTATCGTGGTTATAATCACAAAAGAAATAAATGCCCAGCATTTCACAAGACATGTGAAAAATGCAAGAAACAAGGACACTATGCAAAAATGTGCAAATCAAGAAAATTTGTACATAAAGTAGAGATACATACCGACGATGAATCAGATGACGATACACATGCACTCGAAATGATCACTGCAAATAATTCCCGCGTGCACAAAATCGAAAAGTTCAAGACTCCAAAAGACATTTGGACGGTCGAACTAAAAGTGAACAACTCGAATGTAACATTCAAAATAGATACAGGAGCAGACGTAACCGTACTGCCATTCAGAGAATATAGAAATATAATTCCAAAACCACAACTGCAAAAAACTTCAACTCGATTATCAGCTTATAATAACACAGCTATAAAAGTGCTAGGAAAATGCACAGCAGTCATTAAATACAAAGAATTATCAAAGCAAATAAAATTCATTGTTGCAAAAACAAACTCGCACGCAGTTATAGATGCAAACACAGCTAAAGATCTGAACCTGATTCAGAGAATTTCATTATAGATGCAAAGACAGCTAAAGATCTGAACCTGATTCAGAGAATTTCAAAAATAAATTCGTCGAACACAAACGACATATTAGAAAAATATGAAGACTGTTTCGGAGAAATCGGCACTTTGTCAATAACACATCATATCACAGTGGATCCACAAATAACTCCTGTAATTCATCCACCAAGATCGGTTCCTTTTTCTATAAAAGAAAAACTCAACAAAGAATTAAAAAGAATGACAGAATTAGATATCATAAAACCTGTTAGTGAACCTACAGACTGGGTAAATTCCCTAGTCATCGTTGAAAAAGCCAACGGAAAACTCCGACTCTGTTTAGACCCCAAGAATCTAAACAAAGCCATAAAAAGGCAACATTTCAAACTCCCTACAGCGGAGGACATTTTTGCAGTAATAAAAAATTACCCCATAACCGACACTAAATTAAAAGAGTATAAAGAAGCCACTGCAGACACTCTACAGACACTCGTCACATATACAAGAACAGAATGGCCCCCAAAAGACAAAATACCAATAAACATCAAACCATTCGTATCCGTTCGTGATGAAATATCAATCGTCAATGGTCTCGTTCTAAAAGGTTCAAGAATAATTGTACCTAAGTCATTACGTAGAGAAGCTCTACAGGAAATACATACCGGACACATGGGTATCGAAAAATGCATAGAGAGAGCGAAGGAATGTATATACTGGCCCGGCATTAACGCTCAAATCAAAGACATGATTAACACATGCTCATACTGCATTGACTACAAAAATCAACAAGCAGCCGAACCACTAATAAATCATGAAATACCTACTACACCATGGACCAAAGTGGGTACAGACGTATTTCACCTGTCTGGAAATTCGTATGTCACAATTATTGACTATACAACAAGATTTTTTGATCTACACGAAATAAATGATTGCCAATCAAAAACCGTAATCAAAAAATTAAAAGAAACTTTTGCTAAATTCGGAATTCCGCAAACAGTTGTAAGTGACAACGGTCCAGAATTCAATTCGGCTGAATTCAAAAAATTTGCAAAAAATTGGCATTTTCATCACACGAAGACAAGCCCGCATTATCATCAAGCGAATGGCATGGTTGAGAGAAATATACAGACAATAAAAAAGACGCTAAAAAAGGCATTCAAAAGTGACGAAGAACCTCAGTTAGCGCTTCTTAGCATTACGCACGACTAAATTACAAAATGGTGCACCATCCCCTGCAAATCAAATAATGAATAGAACATTGCGAACAAATCTCCCAAACATACTACACGACAAAATTGGTATCAGGCCTCACGAAAAGAAGAAATCAAACATTACAACAGAACTCCCAGAGTTAAAACCACACGACACGGTTAGAATTAAGTTTAACAACAATTGGTTTAGAAGGGGCAAAATAATTAAAAAACTAGAGCAACCTCGTTCATACTTAGTAATAACAGAGGAAGGAAATACAGTCAAACGAAATAGACAACATATTCTTAAAACAAACGAACACGTTCGCATAACAGAAGAATTAGATTATGAAAATATATTTCCAAAATCAACAAACACGCATGAAAAAACAAAAACAGCACAACTACAGAATTCAACACTACAAAATATAAAACCACAAAAAGTGGACGACGAATAATTATTCCCTGTAGATACAGATGATATAAAAAAAAATTAAAAAAAAAAAAAAAGGAAGATGTTATATAATCATCACAACAAACATGAACAATCAACGTCGCCCATTGTCTCCCTTGATAAAAGGACTTTCACTTTGTTTCCCGCCAAAACAATTAACTTGTACAACAACGGCAGTCGAATAAAGTATCTCGTATCGTTAACATGTTGTTTCAGTCTCTCTCATTTTCTTAATCTTTCATACTAAATACTCACTACTTCCTTTAATACTCAATACTATATATATATAACAACAACAGAGGGCAGAGCCCCGCGCTGCTACAAGTGTGGCCTGAGAGGCCACATAAGAACTAACTGCCCTCCCCCACCAAAGGAAATTGTTATAGAGGTACAAAGAGAAGAAGAGAATAAAGAAGAACGGAATCCAGTGGAGTGTTGAAACAACAGAAGAAGAGGCCCAGAACGAATGAGTAGAGGAAAAGAAAAAAAGAAAGAGGAGAAAGTTGAACAATACTGAACACCAATCCTCCCCAACACCACCCGCACCCTCTGAGTTCCATCCTTCCCCTGCAGACAGTGAACCCACCCGTTCCCCTCCAACAAGAAAACAAAAAAAAAAAAAAAAAAAAGATGCACACAGACAAGACACCAAACAAGAACCCAGGCCAAACATTGTATTGATGACAGGAAGGAAAAAATTAAAAAGACAATGGAGGAATATAAATGGTGTGACATATCAGGTATGCAGTGATTGGAAAGGAACGAATGGATGATTTTATGATAAAGTGTGAAAGGGAGGATTGGGAAGTGAAAGAGGTGAGAATGATGGAAGAAACCGTGAGAGATTTGGAGGAAACGTTTGAAGTAGGAATGGAGATGAAAGGTTTTGTTATTGGAACTGAACAAGGAATATATGTGTGGGAGTAGTAACCAAAGGACAGGTAAGTGATGCTAATGGATGGGGCCATTAGCATCACTTTCATATCATCACTTTCAAAATTCATTTTTCATTCTTTGTAATTGTATTGTTCCATGTCCGCAATGTTTGTAATGTCCCCCTCTATGTGGCCTCTAGTGGGTAATAAAGAAATATCGTCTTTGGTTCAAGTCCTTCTCAGGGCGAACCTCTGACCACAGAGCTCGTCTTAGGTTTCTAGTCCTTCTCAGGGCTAACCTCTGACCACAGAGCTCGTCTTTGGTTCAAGTCCTTCTCAGGGCGAACCTCTGACCACAGAGCTCGTCTTAGGTTTCTAGTCCTTCTCAGGGCAAACCTCTGACCACAGAGTTCGTCTTTGGTTCTAGTTCTTTTCAGAACTAAACCCCTGACCACACAGGGCATACTCGACCATGTTCCAGTTCGAAAGGCAGGCGACCACCATTAACACAAGATGTTACAGATTCCTCTCATACTGTTAGTGTGAAAATGTCACCACGAAAAGAACGGTTACAGGATATCTATAACTAGAGAAAAATAACCAAGCAGAATATATAATGAAGACGCAGCAAAAACCAAGCGACAGACACAACTCATCGCCAAACATCGTCTCTATCTACTAAGGTTTAATTTGTACACAAGACAACTACAGATTCAACTATAGCGGTTAGGTGAAAATCTCACTACGGGAAAAACGGCTACAGTTAACACATCTGGAAGTATATTCATATCAAGAGAAAGATAAACACAACAAGTGATTCAATTAATCTCAACTACGAGACGCAACATCTTGATATGGAACTCTTGCGCTCCGTGTACCTCATAAACGGTAAATCAATTATCTGTCTTGAGTCCTAGTTCTTATAAGAACTACCTTAAGCCATCTGCTACTATCTGTTGCTAGGCTGATACCAACAACATGAACTGTGAACCAAATTACATTGTTATTCCTCTGGTCACTATTTTTATACTGGTGACCCCCTTAACACGCAGCCATTCTGATATACTGCGCGGCCAACGGTAAACATAAGTTACAGAATTGACACAAGAGAACGCTGAAGAAGGAACTCTTTAAGAAAAAAAAAAAATATATATATAAAATAATATCAATTTTATCGCCGTTTTGTCTACGACAAAACGTCTGGCAAGAGGCTATATGTAGCGATATCGTTACACTCATTGCTATCTTCACTGTTTGAGAAGAATATTAAGAATAATCTCGTTCGAGATTACAAACATCTTCAGCTAGTTTAACATTGTTGTAAACACTAATTCGATTAGCTGACACGTGGTCTCTACTACGTTCGCACCGCTGGTTGTCACGTGACGCGATTTGCCTCCGCTTATTTTCGCGCCATTGTTCCAAGCAGCCACTCACAGCTTTCCATTTCTGAAGTTTTGTTTTGAGCCTCATAAACCTTATATAAAGAAGGGTTCTCAGACAAATATTCGTCTTTGGTTCAAGTCCTTCTCAGGGCGAACCTCTGACCACACAAAGTTCATCTTTGGTTCAAGTCCTTCTCAGGGCGAACCTCTGACCACAGAGTTCGTCTTTGGTTCTAGTTCTTCTCAGAACGGACCTCTGACCACACAGAGCATACTCGACCATGTTCCAGTTCGAAAGGCAGGCGACCACCATTATATCAAGAGAAAAATAACCAAGCAGAATATATGATGAAGACGCAGCAAAAACCAAGCGACAGACACAACTCATCGCCGAACATCGGAGATTTAATTTGTACACAAGACAACTACAGATTCAACTATAGCGGTTAGGTGAAAATCTCACCACAGGAAAAACGGCTACAGTTAACACATCTGGAAGTATATTCATATCAAGAGAAAGATAAACACAACAAGTGATTCAATTAATCTCAACTACGAGACGCAACATCTTGATATGGAACTCTTACCCTCCGTGTACCTCATAAACGGTAAATCAATTATCTGTCTTGAGTTTTAGTTCTTCTAAGAACTACCTTAAGTCATCTGCTACTACCTGTTGCTAGGCTGATACCAACAACATGAACTGTGAACCAAATTCCATTGTTATTCCTCTGGTCAGTACCTTTTATGCCTCACGAACACACAGACACAAAAACATGCTAACACTTACAAACTTCCAACCAACATGATTGTAAAATATGTAAAATAAATAATGTATATATCTCAAAAAGAAGACTTGTGTCAATTCACTTGTGTTTTGCCGCTGTATGTATGATATGGTCAGTAATAAATCATTAAGAATGGGATCGCGTGCGATTGTATTCCCTATACGATACGACCGCATGTGATCCTATTTTTATAACATTGACAAGATCAGACTCACAATTGTTTCAATTCATCACTTGCAGCATAAAATCAACCAAATTTAATTAAATTTAACTAAATCAATTTAGTTGATTACTACACGTGTGAATATCTTCAGGGAATGATGTACAAAGAAATTTGTCATATTTAAAGCATAATGAAAACATTAAAAAGAAAGAATAGTGTGCCATTAAAGATAAGAATATATATATTATTAAAAATAGATACAGTTATAAAAATAGTTATAGTCATAAATCAATATAAATAGCAATAATGATATTGCAGACATACCCATACAAAAAGAAAGAACAATAGACACAGAACATGTAAAAAGAACAATAGACCAGTAATTAAATTATGGGAGAAGAGAAGTGAAATAATTAGGTATTCCATATAAACATATATACATGCATACACATATACATGTACACACACTCACATACACACACATCCATATATACATACATATATATATATATATATATATATATATATATATATATATGTGTGTGTGTGTGTGTGTGTGTGTGTGTGTATTATCATCATCATCATCATCGTTTAACGTCTGCTTTCCGTGCTAGCATGGGTTGGACGGTTTGACTGAGTACTGGCGAACCAGATGGCTGCGCTAGGCTCCAATCTTATCGGGCAGAGTTTCTACAGCTGGATGCCCTTCCTAACGCCAACCCCTCCGAGAGTGTAGTGGGTGCTTTTAAAGTCCCACTGGCACGAGGGCCAGTCTGGCGGTACTGGCAACAGCCACGCTTGAAAATGGTGTTTTTTACGTGCCACCTGCACAGGAGTCAGTCCAGCAGCACTGGCAACGAACTTGCTCGAATGTTTTGTTCATGTGCCAGTGAGGCGATGCTGACAATGATCATGCTCAAATGATGCTTAAATGTGCCTGACATCTGCTCTGGCAGTGATCCCGCTTGGATGGAGCTGTTAGCACTCCATGGTATTGAATTTGGTTCAATTTCGATTCATTTGCCCCAACATCTTGATATGGAACTCTTGCGCTCCGTGTACCTCATAAACGGTAAATCAATTATCTGTCTTGAGTCCTAGTTCTTATAAGAACTACCTTAAGCCATCTGCTACTATCTGTTGCTAGGCTGATACCAACAACATGAACTGTGAACCAAATACATTGTTATTCCTCTGGTTACTATTTTTATACTGGTGACCCCCTTAACACGCAGCCATTCTGATATACTGCGCGGCCAACGGTAAACATAAGTTACAGAATTGACACAAGAGAACGCTGAAGAAGGAACTCTTTAAGAAAAAAAAAATATATATATATAAAATAATATCAATTTTATCGCCGTTTTGTCTACGACAAAACGTCTGGCAAGAGGCTATATGTAGCGATATCGTTACACTCATTGCTATCTTCACTGTTTGAGAAGAATATTAAGAATAATCTCGTTCGAGATTACAAACATCTTCAGCTAGTTTAACATTGTTGTAAACACTAATTCGATTAGCTGAGTTTAGTATCCAGTGAAGGGAGGTTGGCATGGGTGTTAGTCGACGAATTTGGTTCAATTTCGAATTCAATTTTGATTTCGATTTCGAATTCACTTGCCTCAACAGGTCTTCGCAAACAATGTTTGAAGATCATGCTTCACCACCTCGTCCCAGGTCTTCCTGGGTCTACCTCTTCCACAGGTTCCCTCAACCGCTAGGATGTGGCGCTTTTTCACACAGCTATCTTCATCCATATATATATATATATATATATATATATATATATACATATATATATAATTATGTATATATATATATATATATATATATATATATATATATATATATACATAATTATATATATATGTATATATATATATATATATATATATATATATATATATACTAGCAGTATCGCCCGGCGTTGCTATATAAGCATTTTTAGAGATGTAAAGTATAATAGCCATCTCAATATGGTTAACCACAAAGGGAGGGGGTGTTACTGTAGCTTTTTACGTTCTGAGATTTAATAATACATTTTTAGAGAGTTACTTCCCTTATATATGCCAAAAATGCATTAAAATGGGAAAAATTGATGGTAAATTTTTTTTTAAATCGTAGACTCATCGTAGACGCACGCTAATACCCAGAAGGGCTCGATATGAATCATGACTATAAGATACCCGGCTTTGGTTAAACTGCACCGCAAAATGTGGGAGTAGTTAGGAATCTAAATCGTAGGAGACAGCCAGCACACAACCTCTCTTTTATATATAAAGATATATATATATATAATATATAAATTAGAGAAAACCACTATTATGCAATTCAAACATGATAGACATAAACCAAATCATAAATAAAAAATAAAATGTATTTTTATATAAAACATAATTAGATTGCAAAAAGTATAAAAATGAATAATCAATATATAATAAGTAAAAAACTACGTATGTTTCATGGCTATAATTAAATTCAAATTACAATTAAATTTAAGTTTAATCGAAAATCAATTTAATTTTAAATTATAGTCATTCTTCAGGTTAACAATAATTGTTAAATAAATAAGCAAATAGAGTTAAACAACATTTATTAAAAAAATAATAAAAAAAAATAGTAATTTTTCTTATAGAAGAAACTCCATTAACTAAATTTGAAACTTAAAATATTAGGATCAGTTTCTTATTATGTTAAATATTTAAGGTAAAAAAATAGAGTAAATAGATAGAAAAATGTATTTATCAGTGAAGATATAATTTAGCTTAATAAAAAACATTAATAAAGTATGGAATATCTTTAACCTAGTTATACTCTAATATTTAATTACTAAACTATTTTACAAAACAATCACTCCTAATATTTTTAGATTTTAGTTCGCATATAATAATTATAAAATAATAAATACATAAAAATAAGTATCTAAATTATAATCAACAAATATAGTAATTAAAAATCTATATTTTATCTATCAATAAACATATAAACAATAAATATATTAGTCCATTATTACTTACATAAATATTATAGATATCTTTTGAAAATATTTATGAAATTCAAAATAAGAATTGAAAATTCTAAAATAAGAACATATAACCTATCTTTAGAAAATACTTATTATTACTATTATTATTAAATGTAATAGTATTAGAAATGTAGAATGACTAGACGTATAATAAGAAACTTAAAACATCTTTTATAATCTTGATCCCAAAGTGACTAACTAATATCTTAAAATTTATGTTCAGATATAATAATTACGAAATAATAATAATTAAATAAATTTACATATCTAAATTATCCTTAACAAATAATAAATTATAAATTCATATTTAATAATCAATTCTTATATAGAGTACAATAATATTTCTTAAATAAAAAAGTTTACTTATCTCTCCAAAAGGCGTATTATTAACTAAAAATTTCAAAATGAAAAATGTGAAATAGAACAAACAGATGGAAATATACATTTTATCAATGAAAACAACAAATATATTTTAGCTTTAACAGAAAGAGAATAAAATCTCTAAGAGAGAATAAAATCACTATCCACTAGAATATCTTTCACTAGAAAACTAAAGTTTAGAATTAATTACGATAAAATCACCATTTAGTGAAATTATGTTGCTTAAAGAAATAGAACAAGCAGATGGAAATATACATTTTATCAATGAAAACTACAAATATATTTTAGCTTTAACAGAAAAAGAGAATAAAATTTCTAAGAGAGAATAAAATCACTAGAATAACTAGAAAACTAAAATCTAGTATTAACTACGATAAAATATAGTAAAATTAATTAATATATATAACTACAATTAACTGTATATTTTCTAATAATCTTATACAAATTTATTTATTTCATATATATAAATATGGTTATATTCAAACAAAACAACTTATAGACTCATTCTATATAAACCCAGTACTAATTCAATCAGTATCAATATTATAACCACTAATTTAATTAATTTAAAAACTATAATGTAATTCATATTTATTAATAAATTATATTAATTCGAAATATATAATGCAAAGTCATTTTGACTAATATAAACTAGACAGTCATTTATAACAAATATATATTATATATCAAATTAATATTCAAAACAAATCCTAATAAATTAAACTTATGTAAGTAAAGTAATTTATATTTAGATCAAATACTTCACTCATTAATTATATTATTATAAATAAATAGCACATAAGGAAAAAATTTTTTTACTACATATTCAAAATTATTTAACATTAAAACTATTCCCCCCCCCCCAAATACTTAATACTATTAATTTTAGTACACATATAATAATAATAATAATATCAACAACAACAACGATAACAAAAAATGAAATAACTATCTTTTAATCTATATTCATTAAACAAATTATATATTAAATATTTAGTAATAAAATAAGCATGAAAATATAATGTAACTCTAAGTATTTAAAAAACCTTTACTAACTCTTTTTGACTTATATTCAAAACATCCTACAAAACTACAACCGCAATACTACTATAATTAATTGATTAATTAATTTATTTATTTAATAATAAATATTTAATTTAGACTTATTTAATTATGTAATATACAATATATAAACACATACTAAATTATAGAATTAATACTAGTACAAATTATAGCTACAAATTAGAAACAAAAATAGGGTCACTATTTATCTAAAAATCTATTATATAAGTAAAGTAATTTGTGTCTACATTTAATTTTATGCTTGTCAAATGAATTAACTAATTTATTATGATTATTAAATATTATTTCTTTGAATTCACTAGAACATAAAAAATCTTTTCCTTTTGAACGGCAGTTTGTAACATAATTTCTAGGTAACTAAAAAGTTTTAAACTTCGTATACTGGTAGAATGTGTTTATAAAACATCATTTTCTCTTGGTTTTATTGAGAAAATTCTATAGTTTGTAAGATATCTCGTCTGAAAATCTGAGCATTTCGGCAATCGATTACCTTCATTCAACTAAAATCATTTGCTGTGTCTAAAACTGAGACAACATTGTCACTAACCCTAAACCTACCCCTTAACCCTAAATTTTGTTTTCTTAATTGTTAAATTAATTTGTTACGCATGTAAAAAAAACTAAAGCAATGGAAAATAATTTAAACAATTAACAAACAAAATAATTCTATAATTTTATACATACGCTTTCCGTACGTATACGGAAAGCGTGTGTTATGTAAAGTGTGTGTATAAAATTATTTTAGCAAATGATTTTAGCTCAAAAGAGAGCATAGGATTGGTTAAAATTCGAAAAATTAAACTACGTTAAACAAACAAATTACAATTTTCTCAAGAAAAGCCAATAGAAAAAATGTTTTATTTTGACACATTCTACCAGTATACGAAGTTTTAAAGGGTTTAGTTAACTAGAAATTGTCTGCCGTTCAAAAGGAAAAGATCCAAAACAGGAATTACTACCTAAACTATATGATTTCCCCTTGCAAAGTATCTCCCACTTTAAATTATACTTAATTCGTTGGGATTTAAGTTCCGATATATATTTATTAAGCCCAGTAGAGTTCATAAGATTTCTATTCTTAAAGGAATGCATATGCTGAGCTACTCTTAATTTAATTTTAGAAGAAGTAGACCCTGTATAGATGGCGTTCAAGTTATTAATTATTCCTATTATTCTCATCAATTAAAGTAACGATACATTTATAAACATCATGTAAATGACATTTATTATTAAATTCACAACTATTTTTATCTCTACATGTACAATCTATGAAAACGTTATCTTTATTTTCATTGGTATCATTATAAAATTTCTTTTTATAAAAATTACTCAACTTAAATTTATTAAAAGATGAAATAATGTTACCTATATTATTAGTGGTAGAATAACCAACTCCAAAATTATTACTAGAGAAAATTTTTATTTATATTTTTATTATTATTATTATTATTATTATTATTATTATTATTATCAAAGAATAAATTATGGGCTAGGAAGGATACTAGGGACTATTTTGATATACCTATGGGGGCACCCAATTCTGCACAAGCTACGGATTTTATTTTATTATTATTATATCCTGCCTCTCGCAGGGCTTCATTATAGTAAGGTGCTTGTTTATTGAAAGTCTCTAAATCATAAGAAAGTAATGATATTCGTTTACTAATATCATTTATTAACGATTTTTTAACTGAGGGTGGTTGATTACTATTAGCATTTATATATCTAAGGTTTTCATTAAATTTATGATATGGTTGGGTTTTACCCATTATTAAATTAAAATTAGCATCTAAATAATTTACATCATAGTTTTCCCTTATATATAGTAATACTTAAACCATATCTTTTAAAGAAACTATATAGTTTCTTCTTATGTAATTCAAGTTTTCTATTAGTGTAATTCTTAGTAATTAATAAAAGGTCATCCCTATATAAACCACCCTCTAACTTTTCTAATTGAAATTCAGATAATAAATAAATACCTACTAAATCAGTAGCTTGTGCAGAATCGGGTGCCCCCATAGGTATATCAAAATAGTCCCTAGTATCCTTCCTAGCCCATAATTTATTATTATATCTAATAAACGATTTCCTAGCCATTTCAATTACATTAACTTCATCATAAGTCATTCCTACCTTATTCATTGCATATATTAAGGCCTTATTAAACACAATTTCATTAATAGAAGAGTAATAATTATCTATGTCTATTTGAATAAAATTATATCGATTTTTTCTTTAATATTATAAAACCAATTAAGAGTATTATTATTATTAGTCCATAATTTTAGGTAGTTTAGTTTATTTAATTTATTGATATATTTATCCAATATTAATTTACTCAATTTACCAAGGTCTGATTTAGGGTCTGAATAAAAATTACCCTTATGGTCCTTCAAAGTAATTCTAGGGTGCATAGGTACATAAGGTTCAGTTTTATTATCTAACTTATAATTCATCTTTACTAATTTAGAGGCTTTATTTATAGTATAAAGTGTATTATCTGGAACAATATTATATTTTTTAATTCACTTTCTCTAATAGGTTATCATATAATTTAACATCTACTTTATATAGGTTCTTAGTTTTATCTGATTGTACAATAATACCGTCCATATTTCTCATTTCTCTAATTCTAATAGCTAAATTTCTTAAATATTCATTATGTCTGTTTGGGTATTTATGAAATTTAATATTTTTCACCACCTTCCAAATATTATCTTCTAAGACCTGTAAATCTCTATTATATGGGGGTTCGTTTTTAGATTCAAATTTAGAATTAACATCATTAGTATTCGCTACATCGTTAAAATTAGATATATTACAGTTATAATAGTAGGCTTTCCATTTAACTCTAGATACAAAATCCTTAATATTATTGATAAGTTTCAAAATAAATTTTCCTAGATGGTATTGGAATATCCTTCAAAGATGAATTCCAAAATAGTGGTTCTATCTTACCTGTAAGTTCAATAAGATACAAAATTGAGGTTTAAGTGCACTCAATAAATGTAAGCTAAATTTAATTGTAATTCGAATTCAATCATAGCAATGAAACATACATAGTTTTTTTTTACTTATTATATATTGATTATTCATTTTTATACTTCTTGTAATCTAATTATGTTTTATATAAAAATAAATTTTATTTTTTATTTATGATATGGTTTATGTCTATCATTGTTTGAATTGCATAATAGTAGTTTTTTCTCCAATTTATATATTATATATTTATATTGTGAAATTTGATTTAATACTAAATTGAATTTTTCCCTGTAAGTTTGGAGTTATACTCCCTAATATTCATCATCATCATCATCATCATCATCGTTTAACGTCCGCTTTCCATGCTAGCATGGGTTGGACGGTTCAACTGGGGTCTGGCAAGCCCGAAGGCTGCACCAGGCCAGTCAGATCTGGCAGTGTTTCTACAGCTGGATGCCCTTCCTAACGCCAACCACTCTGAGAGTGTAGTGGGTGATTTTATGTGCCACCGACACAGGTGCCAGACGAGGCTGGCAGACGGCCACGCCCGGATGGTGTTTTTTATGTGCCACCGACACAGGTGCCAGACGAGGCTGGCAGACGGCCACGCTCGGATGGTGTTTTTTATGTGCCACTGACACAGGTGCCAGACGAGGCTGGCAGACGGCCACGCTCGGATGGTGTTTTCGGTGTTTTCTTATGTGCCACCGACACAGGTGCCAGACGAGGCTGGCGAACGGCCACGATCATATCAAGTTAGAGGAGTTTAATACCTCTAAGGGATAATTAAATCTAGAGTTGCTCCTGGCTATTAGCTGGGTAGGCAAAGTCTTTTGAAAGATTGCACAATAGCAGGTGGTTCGGTTAGTAAACCAGAGTTTAGGTTATATAAGAGAAGAAAATGGAATCCATTTTCTTCTCTCTTATATATATATATATATATACATATACATACATATATACATATATACACATACATACACATATATACTTCAGGTATGGTAGATGAGTTCAGCAAAAATTTAGATTCAGATGAATATGGTACGTAAGTTGCAGCACCAGAATTTAGTATGGTATTATCCATACAATTTCAAAGTAAGGTGACTAAAATCAAAATAAGCAACAAGGATTAGAAACACAGGTACATTGTTTTTATTTTTTTCACACATCCACATTGGAAGTTTGTACCTTGTTCCAGATACAACTATCTCCTATCTAATCTTTTCCCCTCTAAGTAAGCATCATGCCTAAGACAGGGAAAAGACCTAATAAACACCTATAAGTAACACCAAAAGAACTAAAACAAAGCCAAGAACTCTTCCACTCTCCCCATTAAGCCCAAAACTGTAGGGCAGTCAACTGAAGGCTGGTAATATGAAAGGCACTAGAAAAATAGGGAAGAAACAGAAACTGTGAGCAGGTGCAGAGAACTGGGGTAAGATTACCTAAGCAACACAGGAGATCCCAAACTACCTTCCTCTAAGAGATCATAACTGTGGAGGCTGAATGCCTTAATATTAACAATGCAAAAATGCATTGAGAGCAGCCTTTACTCAAGTTACTTGGTAATGCTTAAACAAATCATATCTTGAAGAGAAAAAAATAATAGATGCCCTCTAAATGTGTTCTAGAGCTGTAAACCTTGAACAATACATCTGAGTAGGTTGTGCTTGTGAGCAGTGTACAGCAGACAACATAGAGGGGGGATAACTTTGAAAACAAACCAAGCACAGTGGCAGAAACACCAGTGTGAGATCTGGTACAGTTTATGCCTCATAAAGAAGGTGAATGGAATCATTCTGAACCTTCGTCAGTAATCCAATTAGTGGTAGTATTACAAAGATAAAACAACAGAACAACAACAATAAAAACAACCTTTATGTAAACAACCTCTAGGAGTGAAAATGCCTGAAAGAAATATAATAGAAACCAGTGTAACAGGACTGGAAGCAGTAATGGAGGTGCTGTTTCCAGTAGGTGTCCCACTGAGCAGCCAGATGGGCCTGGTTGACAACCTGTGACTGTTACCATACAATAATTGAAGAAAAAGTGGAGTAAAGAAATAAATGCAATCATCATAGAGTACTATTACAGGAACCAAACCACAGATGAAAATGGATTGCCATTAAGAAGATATAGAAAAAGAATGTATCGAGAATGGTCACAACTAGGAATATTTGAAACAACTGGGCAATGATTATGCAACCAGGCCAGAATGATAGGAAAGAAAGCCTGGAAATAATTCAGAGTAATCTGTCAGTGCTAATCAGAAGAAAGAAAAAACTGCAGTGTTAGTGCAAATATAACATGCAGAAACAAAAGTATGGTATTAATTTCAAAGGGTCACCAGTAGTAAATGAGGAACTAAAATAATGTGTGCAAGCCAAGAGAACAAAAATCATTAAATATGATCAGAAAATAAAACAGTACAGACAAAACAGATTCATCTAAATTAGCCAAAAAAGATACTGTCAGGAAATAAATGGAGAAACCGATAAAGATACATGTACTCCAAATATGGAAGAAAGTCAAGGATTCTGGAACAAGACATGGGAGAAAGGGGAAAACACACAACAGTAATGCAGAGTGGCTATGCAACATGAAATAAACAATATGAATCCTTGGCAAGAAGACATTAAGATAAGCAAGGAGGATGTTCAATGAGTAAGTGGAAAGATAACCAACGGGGAAAGCAGAAGGCCCAGATAGAATTCAGGGATATGGGGGAAAGAGGAAACACACAACATTAGTGCAGAGTGGCAAAATAACCCAAATAAAACTAAAATCCTCAGCAAGAAGATATTAAGATAAGCAAGGAGGATGGTCAATGTTTAAGAAGAAATATGAACAACTGGAAAGTGGCAGACCCAGAGGAATTCAGGGATATTGGGTGAAGAAATTTACTTAATGTCATGAAAGGGTAGTGGAATAATTATACACATTACTAGAAGACCACATAAATCCCAGGCTGGTTGACCAGATCAGTATTGTACCAGAAAGCATCAAGGGGAAATGCTGTTGATAATTTCAAACCTGTCTACCCATCATGTGGGAGTTGTTAACTGGAATACTAGCAGAATACATGGACCAAAACAACAAAAAGGGTGTAACACTGAAACAGAAGAACCGAAGATAGATAAGACAGTGCAGAAAGACTTCAAAAAGCACAAAACAAACTTAGGTTTGGCATGGATAGACTACCAGAAAGCATATCATATGGTTCCTCATTTGTGGGTTCTGGACTGCTTGAAAATATTTGGAATTGCACACAATGTCATTAACTTATTGAGCAGAAGCATCAATAGTTGAAATACTGAATTCACATTGGAGAGGTAGAACTTAGGCTTTGTCAAAATTAAATGTAGAATCTTCTAAGGAGACAACTTGTCAGCATTGTTTTTTTGTATTGTGTATGAGTTCAAGGAAAGAAAAGATAAGATCAATCATCTCTTTTTTAAGGATGACTTGAAATTCTATGGGAAAGACAAAGACCAGCTGAATTCACTGATTGAAACAGCACATTGCCTTAGCATAGACATTAGAACAGTATTTGGACTGAGAAAGTGTGGAGTGTTGATTCTAAAATGAGGTGAAGTCCAACAAGTGGATGGTGTGAAGTTGCCTACAAGATAAAGAGAATAGACAAAGAAGGATACAAGTATCCAAGTGTAATGGAAGTAGGAAAACTGATGGAAAGTCAAATGAAGAAAATATTCTATCAGGAGTATTGCAGGAAGCTGAAATTAATTTTGAAAATTAAACTGATTGGAAGGAATAATTTCCAAGAAATAAATTCATAGGTAATTGTTCTCTTGAGATGTGGAACAGGTGTGGGTATGATGGTGAACAGGGGAACTATAACCTTGGATAACACACAAGAATATTACTAACAACACACAGTGCATTTCACTTGGAAAAGTGATGTGACAGGCTACAGGTTACAAGAAAGGATGGTAGGGACTAAGTTGTGAGGATTGTATTCAGATAGAGGAAAACAATATTTCTTGGTATATATAGGATGTAAAGGAAGAATTACTTGTACAAATAAGGTAGGCATATTTATTACATACGGAAAACAACTGAATGGATGAGAAGATGCATGATCAATTATTGAGTGAGATACAAAAGGACACTGGCAAAAATAAAAGATAGCTGTTGTTACAAAAAAAAAAAAGCAGCCCCAAACCTGAAACAGAAATCTTGATATTTGGACCACAAGAAAAAGCATCAGGAGCTAACTACATCATACACACAATTGATCAATTAGCAGAATCAGACAAATACAGAATATGTGGTGAAACTGGAGAGGCAGTGTGGTGTATTTTAAGCAAACACTGCAAAATACAAGGGAAGGCAAGATAATGATACCAGAATGGTCCACTGGGAAGTATGTAATAAGCTTGGATTGGAAAGAGTGAGAAAGTGGTATGATGTGGTAGAAAAATGACAGAGTTAGGATCCTTTGAGACTTTGCGATCCAGTATGATCATAGAATAGAACATTAGAAATCCAATATTGTATTGGTAGACAAAGATGATAATTTGCACTAGATCAAAGACATCACTTGTGCTGGTGACAGTAGAATCATTGAAAAATAATGAAAAAAAAAAAACTGACATGAAATGAAGCTTTGAGGAGAGAAATCAAAAAACTGTAGTTAATGAAAAGAATGTATATTGTTCCAATAATTACTCTCTTTACTCTTTTACTTGTTTCAGTCATTTGTCCTGAAAGTAAAAATGACTTCTCATATTTCAAAGCAAATCTTCTCAACCAAAATGTTCCCTTGCCCACTGGCTCAGGGGAATGGGAAATCAGCTTTTTCAGCTTCTTTTCTTTTTTTGTTTTCAGGGCCTAAATTTCCTTTTTTTTTTTTCAAATTTCATCAAACAGTTACACAAAAAGTTCAAACGATTTTTAGAACATACTTTTTCAAGGACACTCGAAATCTTAATGTCTGCACCAAGCAGTATTAATTTTGAATGATAGTGTTCAATAATAGCTTCCATTATGTTAAATGAATTGCTCTCACCAATTAATTTAAACTTTTGAAGCAATGAATTGTCAGGCTTTGATACACATATTGATATATTTGATGTAAGACCGTCCGGTATAAATTTTTCTTGTTTGCACGGTTAAGCTTTTTCACTGATAGAAATGTCGATTTCTCAATTTCTGATTCATATAGGAATAGTACAAAATCCATTGGCCCAGGATTCGGTTCAACACTGGGGTCTAGCGAAACTAACAGGGCTGACAAGCCAATTGTGAGAAGGAATAAAGCGCAAAAGCTGTAATTTACATTACGATTTTCCTTAAACACCCGGCTGCTTTGGTAACTTCCAGAATTTCTATAATTTCCGATTCTTATTCTGTGTACCATAAAATCAATCATCTCAATCTACTTGATTTTGATATTTTAAAAGGATTGACATAACTCTTCACAAAGGAAAACAGTCAAGACGAAGAGCACGATTCGATTGTAAGATATTTTATTAGTTGAACGATATTTCTACTGTACGTCTGTCTTTATCAAGTTCAAATTAAGAAGTGATAAAAATTCCAAATTATAGAAATTTAAATGTAAAAAAACGAGAGCAACCAGCATCCACACGTTGATGGAATGACATCATCAGTTTTTAAGTTACAATTTTATAACAGGCGAAAAGAAAAAGACAGAAAAAAGAAGACGACAGGAAAAAAAGGAAAGAAAACGAGAGAATATTTAATCAAACAGTTTTGTATAAATTTGATGATATTCTCCTGTCATCTTATTCATTCCTCCAGGGCGTGATGTTAATAACCCACAAGCATATTTCTCCTCATACATTCTGAGAAGTGAAAGTGAAGCAGATTCAGAATATTTTCTGAGAATATGCACTTCCAAGTCTTCTTCAAAATTGCAACCGCTTGAAACGAAATGTTCAGCAAGTTCTGTCGAACTACTGTTATTGTGCCTGACGTCGAATCTGTTCCCATTAAACCTTTTGTTTAATTGTTCTGTTGTACAGCCAACATAAATTGTGTTTCGTGCATTCTCCAGCGTACACCAATTGGGAATCTTTACACGTTCTACCTTCAGTATAACTTTTCTGTAAATGATTTCTGATGGAATTCACTTCACTCATGTTGTTGCACAATGAACAGGGCTTACCTCTCTTGCGGCTGTTCTTTAAGGTACAGTGTGCAGATACTCCAATGTTCGTTTTCTTGGAGTCAGATATAGAGGTCAATAATTCTCTATTCTTATTCCGTGTAAAGGCTACAATAGGCGGCTGAGGAAATATCTGGTTGAAACGAGGATTTTTTTCGCTACATGCTGGTAACTTTCATGCAACACTTTTAAAATGCCAGCGAAATGTCAGTGCCAGCTAATCACTAAAGGAATTCTGTCATTTATTGTATTGTGTTTGCTAAAATTATCCATGTAGGTTTGACAAAAATCAAGTTTTCTGGAGGCAGAATAGTGACAGAGTTATTTTGCAAGCCCATGTCACCCCACATTTATCTCCACCGCCGTTCCGATCATTCACATTGCTAAGATTAGGAAAGATATTCAAACCTACAGAATGCATGAAACACAACATGATTTATGTTGGTTGCATAACAGAACAATTAAACAAAAGGTTTAATAGGCACAGATTCGACGTCAGGCACAATAACAGCAGTTCGACAGAACTTGCTGAACATTTTGTTTCAAGCGGTTGCAATTTTGAAGAAGACTTGGAAGTGCATATTCTCAGAAAATATTCTGAATCTGCTTCACTTTCACTTCTCAGAATGTATGAGGAGAAATATGTTTACGGGTTATTAACAGTTTCACCAAGAGCATATGCAACCTTTGGCATTTTTCTCTCGGCCGCCGAGACCCGCTATAGCACTTTTGGGCGTGAATTATTGACAATTTACCTGGCAGTAAAACACTTCCATCATTATCTTGAAGGTAGACAGTTTTCCATCTACACAGACCATAAACCTCTTACATTTGCCTTACGGTCTAAGCCTGAAAAATATTCACCGAGGGAAATGAGACAGCTCAATTTTGTTTCCTAGCAACATTCAGCATATCTCAGGAACCCAGAACACTGCTGCTGATGCTTTGTCCCGTTTGCCAATCAACTCATTAGCACCCACTTCTGTAATTGACTTAACTGTTTTAGCCTCAGACCAGCCTCCTTTGGATTCATTTGACACCACATCTGCTGAATTTGCAGCATGTAAATTCAAGTACTTGCTTATACCAACTGCCGACAAGAACATCTTGTGCAACATATCGACGGAGTCACCTCGTCCCAGAGAAGCATCGCAGGGTTGTCTTTGATGCTTTGCATAATCTTGCTCATCCTGGCATCGCAGCCTCAGTAAAACTCATTGCGGCTAGATTTTTCTGGCCAAACATGAGACGGGATGTTACTGAATGGTCTCATGCCTGTCTTCAATGCCAAAAATCTAAAGTACACAAGCATACCTGGGTATCTCTCGGTAGTTTTAACTATCCCCACGCTCGTTTCTCTCATGTGAATATTGATATTGTGGGTCATGGCCTATCAGTCAGGGATTTACATAGATCTTGACTTGGATTGCTTCAGTTGATGGCCTGAAGTGATTCTATTAACAGACATTACTGCTGAATCTGTAGCATGAGCTCTAGTACCAAGATGGATATCATGCTATGGTGTTCCCACCACCACCACCACTACAGACTGTTTGAATCACACTTCTTTTCCGAGTTGACACAAATCATTGGGGCTCAATGGATTAGGACTACCAGCTACTATCTGGCCTCGAACGGCATGGTGGAACGATTCCACCATCAGCTGAAAGCTGCTTTATGAGCCTCGCTTGACACCGAGTATCTTCCCATTGTTCTCCTCGGTATCTGAACATCAGTTAAGTAAGGCCTTGGTTACTTTATGGTGCCCCTTTGTCCTTGCCAGGGCAAATGTTCACCTACGCCAGATCCGGCACTTTATGTTAACCACCTGTGTGCGTACTTTCAGGAGCTTCCACCAATGAGCACTCGACAGCAAATAATAAAATCTTTGGTCCGCAAGGATATTGCCTTGTGTACTCACGTTTTTGTATGTACGTGTAGCGGTCTCTGATATCCTCACTGTTTGAGAGACACGGCAGGAATGATCTCGTTTGAGATTACAGCCATCTTTGGCCGAGTTGTTCCACTGACCTGATTGGTTGACATGTGGCGCGATTTGTCTCTACTTATTTCGCGCCACTGGCCAAAGCCAACCAATCATGGCCTTTGGTTAAGGTCCCTTTTTCCTAGGCTCTGTTGAGCCACGTTACTTGTATATAAAGGAGAGTTCTCAGTATACTTGGGTCTTTGGTTCTAGTCCTTCTAAGGACTAACCTCTGACTACAGAGCTACTCAACATGTTCCAGTCACAGCGACAGACAATCAGCCACGACAACGCTAATGTACACCCGCAACAGAACACCTTCTATCTCCGCCGCCGTTGTCACCATCATTGTACCAACTTCAAGTCGTCTCTACCATTGTCCACTTCAGACATGTACACACCAACTTCACAGATCCACGCTGTTAGAGTGAATCCCTTCACCAAGTAGAAACAGTCCGACTGAAGAATTCTATATTAAGAGAACCAGCTTGGCGATTGAGACCACAACCGCGGCTCGACATATTCGCCCAACCGGCCTCTGCCCGAGACACAACATCTTGATATTGAACTCTTACACATCGTGTACCTTATGAACTGTAAACCAATTTCCATCATTAACTCTGTACCAACTGTGTCGCATGCTTTCACCCTCATTGTATCTGTCACCCACATGAACACGTGTTGCATGCACACATACACAACACTTGCTAGCACTCACAAACTTCTAACCTTAACACCATTGTAAATAAAATCTTATCTATCTCTCAAACAGTGGAACGGCTTGTCGTCATTAATCTATGTTCTGTTGGCACTGCGTTGTATAAATTGTATTTATGGCTTATCTTATTTCGTTAGGGATGCGACCGTCGCCAACCTCCATATACGGTCGTATTTCCTACATATGTTTGTGTATGAAGTGAGAAGTCCCCTCACTCTCCTTATCGCGTGTTGGCACACAATGATAAACACTTCACTATAGACTTGAATGGTTCCCGAGAAAGTCTCAGTCGATAGACTTAAACAGGCTTATACAGATGCGCTCACACCAGAGCCTCATATTCCCCCACCCAACATTATACAACAGGAAAATACTGCACCACCAGCTCAGCTACACACATCTTTCCTACACCCACCAACATACATCACGACAACCCACAGTGGCTCTCGTGTCAATTGGCCTAAGAAACTTTGTAAAACTACTTTTATTGAAACTCATATTCTATTTGTTTTTTTCTTTTCCTATTTAATGCATTTCTTCTGTTTTTCTTTCCATATATATGCATGTTTACGTTGCCTTTGCATCCACTAATTTTGGCATGGCATTTGTTGTTTTTACATCTCAAAGACCTTTTCTTTCTGTGTATATCATGTTAACTTCATACACACATTCTAGGATTTTAGTTGCTTTCTCATTGCTCCTACATGCTAGCATCTCCAGCCTCTGCAAGCGACACACCACACTTGCAGGCTTACAACACTAGCCTATGTAAGCGACCTACCACTCTTGCTAACTTAAAACACTTTGACTCTTGCATCCTGATTTTCAGTTTCCTGGATAGTTATAACGTTTGCATATCAGGCATTCTCTGCCTCAGCTTTGCACTAGCTGGCACATCCTGCATCAGCTGTGCACCAGCTGGCACATCCTGCATCAGCTGTGCACCAGCTGGCACATCCTGCCTCAGCTTTGTACCAGCTGGCACATCCTACACACTACCTTAACCTTGCATTACATACATTCATACAGATTCTGCAACATTTCATTTGCATATTCTTGTGTTTGTATGCATTTTGCCGTTTTCCATGATAATCCTTTCCACGCCCTTGGTATCTCTGGTCATCCTTGTGAAACACAAAGCAATTACCTTCTTCGGTGCCTACAGTTTAACTCTTTACTTTTCAACCTTTTCTCTTCTTTCGTTTTTTTTTTTGGGGGGGGGGGTATGTAGGCAACCTTATTTGAATCCAGTGCCGTCGTTTTAAAGAGAGTCATCTATAGTTATCTTCCCTATCACATTGTTAGCAACTAGGTGGCGCTCGTTGCATAGCTATAAAAGAGGTGCACAGACAGATAACATCCTTTCTTTCACACACTGCCTGCAGCTAGTCACAATTTCTCCATCTCTGTTCCTGCTATAAGACAACTTCTTGTTGATTGAATTTTCTTAAATCCTCTTACACCAGTCATGGAATGTGGCAAGACGAAAGCATTTCCTTATTCAAATTCCATTCTGTTCTATTGAATGTTAATGTTCAAGCTTTGCAAATGCTCTCATCCCGGATCAGAATAAATCCCTCATGTACGTGAAGTCTTCACAAATCTCACACGAGTTGTTGTTCCTCACTGGATTGATTCTAACAGCGATCGAAGGATGACCGAACATTATATTAAATTAGTGGGCAAAAAACCTGCTAAAAATTCATGTTCTAAGAAATTTCCATTCTCATTTGCAAAGTCTCTCACTTTGTCTTTTAAGTTTTCATTCACTATTTGGAAAACCGACAGTTTATTGTATTATATAATAATAATGATAATAATGATAATAATAATAATCATCATCATCATTTAACGTCCGCTTTCCATGCTAGCATGGGTTGGACGGTTCAACTGGGGTCTGGGGAGCCCGAAAGCTGCACCAGTCCAGTCAGATCTGGCAATGTTTCTACAGCTGGATGCCCTTCCTAACGCCAACCACTCCGAGAGTGTAGTGGGTGATTTTATGTGCCACCGACACAGGTGCCAGACGAGGCTGGCAAACGGCCACGCTCGGATGGTGTTTTTTATGTGCCACCGACACAGGTGCCAGACGAGGCTGGCAGACGGCCACGCTCGGATGGTGTTTTTATGTGCCACCGACACAGGTGCCAGATGAGGCTGGCAAACGGCCACGGTCGGATGGTGCTTGTTACGTGCCCACAGCACGGAGGCCAGTCGATGCGGTACTGGCTACGGCCACGTTCGGATGGTTTTCTTATGTGCCCCGTGCCACCGGCACTGGTACCACAAAGATACAAATTCCATTGATGTTCATCTATTTTGATTTGTTTTGATTTTCACTTGCCTCAGCAGGTATTCACAAGTGTCACAAGAAGGAAGGTATGCACAGGTGGACTGACTACGTCCCAGGTAGGGGCCATGGGTTATGGCCTGACTAGTCTTGCCGGGTCTTTGGATGGTGTTTTTATGTGCCACCGACACAGGTGCTAGATGAGGCTGGCGAACGGCCACGATCGGATGGTGTTTGTCATGTGCCCACCGCACTGACTACAGCACTGATGGATTTCTTGTGTGCCACAGGCACTGGTACCACAAGATACAAATTCCATTGATGTTCATCTATTTTGTCTATTTTGATTTGATTTGATTTTCACTTGCCTCAACCGGTCTTCACAAGTGTCACAAGAAGGAAGGTATGCACAGGTGGACTGACTAGTCTTGCCGGGTCTTCGGAAGGTGTTTTTATGTGCCACCGACACAGGTGCCAGATGAGGCTGGCGAACGGCCATGATCGGATAGTGTTTGTTACGTGCCACAGCACGGAGGCCGGTCGATGCGGAACTGGCTACGGCCACGTTCGGATGGTTCTCTTGTGTGCCACCGGCACTGGTACCACAAAGATGCAGATTCCATTGATGTTCATCTATTTTGATTTGTTTTGATTTTCACTTGCCTCAACAGGTTTTCACAAGTGTCACAAGAAGGAAGGCATGCACAGGTGGACTGACTACGTCCCAGGTAGGGGCCATGGGTTATGGCCTGACTAGTCTTGCCGGGTCTTCGGATGGTGTTTTTATGTGCCACCGACACAGGTGCTAGATGAGGCTGGCGAACGGCCACGACCGGATGGTGTTTGTTATGTGCCCACAGCACGATGGCCAGTGATGCGGTACTGACTACGGCCATGTTCGGATGGATTCTTGTGTGCCACCGGCACTGGTACCGGCCACGACCGGATGGTGTTTGTTATGTGCCCACAGCACGATGGCCAGTGATGCGGTACTGACTACGGCCACGTTCGGATGGATTCTTGTGTGCCACCGGCACTGGTACCACAAGTGGTACTGACTACGGCCACGTTCGGATGGATTTTTGTGTGCCACCGGCACTGGTACCACAAGGATACAAATTCCATTGATGTTCATCTATTTTGATTTGATTTGATTTTCACAAGAAGGAAGGTATGTACAGGTGGACTGACTACGTCCCAGGTAGGGCCTACGGGTTATGACCTGACTAGTCTTGCCGGGTCTTCGGATGGTGTTTTTATGTGCCACCATGTTCCCACAGCACGGAGGCCAGTCGATGCAGTACTGGCTACGGCCACGTTCGGATGGTTTTCTTGTGTGCCATAGGCACTGGTACCACAAGATACAAATTCCATTGATGTTCATCTATTTTGATTGATTTTCACTTGCCTCAGCAGGTCTTCACAAGTGTCACAAGAAGGAAGGTATGCACAGGTGGATCGACTACGTCCCAGGTAGGGGCCACGGGATATGGCCTGACTAGTCCTGCCGGGTCCTCTCATGCACAGCACACTTCCATAGGACTCAGTCTCTAGTCATTTCCTTGGTGAGACCTAAAGTTCGAAGGTCGTGCTTCACCACCTCGTCCCAGGTTTTCCTGGGTCTACCTCTTCCACAGGTTCCCTCAACTGCCAGGGTGTAGCACTTTTGCACACAACTATCCTCAGCCATTCTCGTCACATGACCATACCAGCGCAGCCGTCTCTCTTGCACACCACAACTGACACTTCTTAGGTTCAACTTTTCTCTCAAAGTACTTACACTCTGACGATTATGAACACTGACATTACACATCCATCGGAGCATACTGGCTTCATTTCTTGCAAGCTTACGCATATCCTCAGCTGTCACGGCCCATGTTTCACTACCATGTAGCATGGCTGTACGTACACACGCATCATATAGTCTGCCTTTTACTCTTAGCGAGAGGCCTTTTGTCACCAGCAGGGGTAAGAGCTCTCTAAACTTTGCCCAGGCTATTCTTACTCTTGCAGTTACACTTTCAGCACACCCACCCCCGCTACTGACTTGGTCTCCTAGGTAGCGGAAGCTATCAACTACTTCTAGTTTGTCTCCCTGGAACGTGGTAGAAGTTGGTCTCTGCACATTTCCAGTGTTCATTTCTCCTGAGCATCTGCCACAGACAAAAACTATTTTCTTAGTTAGCCTTCCTTTGACATTGCTGCACCTCTTATGTGTCCATAGCTTACACTTGGTGCACCTTATAGAGTTTCTACCTACACCTTTTTTACAGATCGAGCAGGGCCATCTACCTGAAGTCGTTTGTGGTTGGTCCACCTTCCTACTTATTAGGACTTTGGTTTTGGCTAGGTTGATTCTAAGGCCCTTCGATTCTAATCCTTGTTTCCACACCTGAAACTTCTCCTCCAGTTCTGATAGTGACTCAGCAATTAGAGCAAGGTCATCAGCATATAGGAGCTCCCAGGGGCATCCTGTCTTAAATTCTTCCGTTATTGCCTGGAGGATTATGATAAATAGGAGGGGGCTGAGGACTGAGCCTTGGTGGACCCCAACCTCTACCCGGAATTCTTCACTGTACTCGTTGCCAACCCTCACCTTACTAGCTGCGTCTCTGTACATGGCTTGCACAGCTCTCACTAACCATTCATCTATCCCTAGTTTCCTCATTGACCACCAGATAAGGGATCGGGGGACCCTGTCAAAGGCTTTCTCTAAGTCAACAAGAGCCAGGTACAAGGGCTTACCTTTGGCTAGGTATTTCTCCTGCAGCTGTCTTACCAGGAATATAGCATCAGTAGTACTTTTCCCTGGCACGAACCCAAACTGTATATCATCTAAGCTAACTCTCTCTCTAATTAACTGGGCTATAACCCTCTCCGTAACCTTCATTACCTGATCCAACAGCTTGATGCCCCTGTAGTTATTTGTATCTAGGGCATCGCCTTTACCTTTGTAGCAGTTGACTATTATGCTGCTACACCAGTCATTGGGTATGACTCCTTCGTGTATCACCTGGTTAACTATACGGGTGACTATGCTATAGCCGACACTACCAGATATTTTGAGCATCTCTGCAGTAATTCCTGATGGGCCTGGGGCTTTCCCTGTCTTCATGCTTCTAATTGCCTTAGCTACCACGGAACTATCAACTCGGATAGCTGGTCCCTCTGTTGGGTCAACATTCGGCAGACTCTCTTTATCCCATTCATTTTCCTCATTCAGCAACCTTTCATAGTGGCGTCTCCAAGCTTCTCTCTTTGCATCCTCATTTAGCGCAAGTGAACCATCCTCCATGCGAACACATTCTCTCCTACCACATCTCGATTCTCTCTCACACACTGTCTTGCAACACGAAATACCTCAAGTCTTTCATCCTCACGGCGCAGGACATTGGCAAATTTTCTTTTATCTGCTTCCCCTCTGGCTAGATAGACCTGTCTCCTAGCTTCCTTCTGGCAGTCTGATACACTTCCCTGCTACCACCGTTCTTCCAGGCCTTCCAAGCCTGTTTCTTTTGTCTAATAGCCCTATCAACAATATTGTTCCACCACCATGTTATTTTGGGTCTTAAGGGGACTTTGCACCAGCCACAGATCTGGTCAGCGGCTTTCAGCAGGTTGTCCCTCAGAAACGTCCAGTTGTCTTCTACCCCATGTGTAGCTATACCCCCTTCCACTTCGTCAAAGGCTTCAAGTAACATATCTCTAAATCTCTGTCCATTCGCAGGGTCTTTAAGCTTCCAGACCCTTCTTCTCCATGTTGGTCGTCTTCTAGTCGCCCTCTTAGTCCTGATCCTAAAGTCACTAACTACCAGTCTATGTTGTGGGGTGCATTCTTCGCCTGGGAAGGTTTTGGCATTTATAAGCAGCCATCTTTCCCTTTTTCTGGCGAGGATGTAGTCGATTTGGCTAGTATGCCGGCCCGATCGGTAGGTGACCAGGTAGCTTGTTGGTTTCCTGAAGTTAGTGTTGCAGATCATAAGACTATTCGCATCACAGAACTCCAGCAGCCTGGTTCCCTCCTCGTTGCGGGAACCATAACCGTAGCCTCCATGCACGCCATGGAAGCCCCCAGCATGTCGTCCAACATGCCCATTGAAATCACCAGCCACAAAGAGAAGGTCCCTGCGGACTGGGAGAAGACGAGATTTAGGCGGCAGTAAGAAAGGCAAGATTTGAGATGGAAAGGTTTGCGGTCGTGTGCATAATTTTCTATGAGTGGAAGTTGGGAAAGATGGGTTAGAGAATTAAGCGACAGAAAGACCAGATTTGAGACGAGATGTTTTTTTTTTGCGGTCGTGTGAATAAGTTTTTGTGAGCGAAAGTTTATATGCTTCAGCTAGCATTTGAGACGAAGGATAACGATAATATATGGGGGACACAATAATAAGGCTTGATGGTGATAATAATACTTGCAAAAACAATGAAAGAGGGACAGGTCGTGAACTTAAATATGACTTAGCTGATATTATTCATCATCCTGCGGTTCGTAGTTCGTGTGTTATAGCCAGGAGGAAAGCAATAATAAGGAATTTCTTTATTACGATTATACAGCCGTTACATAGAAGTACAAATACATGACATACATGCAAAACAAATAATTAAGAGGTTCGATTTAAAAATTTTCCATAACATTTGGATTAAAAAAAATCGTCTATAAATTGTCCTTTACGTGACCAATAGAATCTTATAACATTTCATAACCTTTCGATCTTACCGAAGTTTTAAACCCCGGCAATTTATAAGGCCCCGCAGCTTTTGTTTCCTCTCCTCCCTCCATAGTTAAGCTGGGTTTCTGACACCCACTTTTTTTTCCACTTCCTTCCATCTTTTCTAATACACACCCCGTGGTAAGATCCTCTTTTCCAGCCCCATTTTGCTCTTCAGATGATATCTGAAGTAAGTGAGCAAGCCGGGGCCCGAGACAAAGGATCCTATCGCGACTCCTTCCATTCTTGTTCTCCACATGCATTCTTTTACTACTGCAACCGTGCAGTGAAAACATGCCTCACCTTCCTTCGAGAG
Source organism: Octopus sinensis (assembly GCF_006345805.1). NCBI lineage: Eukaryota > Metazoa > Mollusca > Cephalopoda > Octopoda > Octopodidae > Octopus > Octopus sinensis. The sequence goes on along the minus strand of NC_043014.1, from coordinate 24,363,494 downwards.
TCCAGTTGGCGGTATCATCTTAATCATAGACTCAGCCGACAGCTGTACTCGTCCCAGATGCGATAACACGTGTTCTGCGTAACTTATCAAGTCTGACAACTTCCGACAGTGTACAAAAGCGTGCTGGACGGTTTCATCGTCCAACTCGCACCTTGGACACGTCGGTGGCACTGAAATTCCGTGCCGCGATAACTTCTCGCGAACAGGTAAAGCATTCCTATAGCACTGCCAGGCCAGGGATCTTTGGAAATTATCCAAGTACCCCGTCCTGAAAGTCTTTTTAAACAGGTTGGTAAGCTGGTCTTCGTCAAACCCCAGAGCCCCTCCTAGGACGTCGTCGTTCTTTGCCTCTACCAGCCTTCTATAAAATACCGAGGTGGTATTTCCGCAGCCGGCCTTGTGGATCAGCGTGAGTGCCTGTCGGCACTCGTTTTGCCATAAAGTCAGTTTCCATCTTTTGATGCGACCGGGTTTAAAATTCGCTAAGGAGGCCGGTCTCGGGAAAAATTCCCCTGCCAGCGGACTCCACACCTTATCACCCTCCAGGTGGTGCCAGAGATGCTTCAGCCTCAACGCATGTCTGCGCATCATCAACCAAGGCATTCCTAACCCACCCTTTAACGGTTCCTGGCAGCAAACGGAGCGCCTCACAAGTGGCTTTCCTCCCTTCCACAAAAAGCGGAAAAGGATTCGCTCCAACTTGCTAAGCCATGAATCGGGGCAAGGGACAACGGTCAGGCGGTAAGTGATTACAGATGCAATGAACATCTGTACCACCTCCGCCCTTCCTTTCAAGGACAGAAACCTTCCGGACCAGGTCCGTACTATGGCCTCCACCTTGCTCGTCACCTCACTCCAGTTCCTCTCCGTTTGGGAGTCTGGCCCAAACCAGACTCCTAGCAACTTAACAGGGCCATCCGTCCAGTGTCCCACGACGCTGGACGATATCGACTTGCTCCTCCAGGTGCCGAGGCGCAAGCCAACCGACTTGTCCTTGTTAACCTTTGCTCCTGCCACCGCCTCGTATCCTCTGATAGCCTCTTCCACACAAGGTAGCTAGGCCTCATTGGACACGATGAGGGTGACGTCATCCGCATAAGCAGTAACCGTCCTCCCACCTCCGATCTCATCCGAGTTGCTTCCCAGCCTCTCCAACTTTCGCAGCAATGGCTCAAGAGCCAACACGTACAAAAGTGGTGACAAGGGGCACCCTTGACGAACTGAACATTCAATCGAAAACGGTTCCGTTAGGTAACCGTTTATCTGGACGGTGGACTTGATGCCGCTATACATAGCGGAGATCCACCCGCGAAATTCAGGGCCCAGTCCAGCCGCTTCGAGGACCGTCGCCAGGTACCCATGGTCTACCCTATCGAACGCTTTACTTTGGTCTAAATGGACCATTACCCCGCCCTTGCCGGTTAATTTACCCACCCTGTCTAAGGTGTAGCGTATAAGGTGAAGATTGTCCTGGATCGACCTGCCTGGAATTGCACATGTCTGTGCTCTCCCTACAAGTTTCTCCACGACAACCGTCAACCTTTTTGCCAACACCTTGGCCAAAATCTTTAACTCTACATTAAGTAGAGTTATGGGCCTGTAGTTACTAATGTTATCCCCCTTGCTCGGGTCTTTCTGGATTAGCGTCACCACTCCCCGGCTTACAGAGCTGGGAATTCTCCCATTCTGCTGCCAGTTCGTGTAGACGCCTGCCAATATTCCCCCGAACAAGTCCTGCATACTTTGGTAAAACTCGTAGGGCAGACCATCCAACCCCGGCGACTTCTTCCCGGCGCATTCGGCCAGCATCCCCTCTATCTCCGCGGGAGTGATCGCTTCTTCACAGCACTCCGCCTCACGCCCCGAGAGCCGCGGCCCGCCGGCCAGGAAGTCCTTTAAGGTCCTCCCCCGCTCCGGCGCCACACCACCCCCGAACACGCGAGCGAAATGCTGGTGAAGAAACTTTTGCATCTCCTCCTGTCCATAGATCTTTTGTCCCTGTTCGTCAGTTAAAGATTTGATTGAGGCTTTGTTACCTCTCTGACTCTCCACTCGACGGGCCCATCCGGCAACGTTAATACCTTCTCGTTTCCCAGCGCGTAGCTTAGCTCTGACTCTGCAACCTTCGTGTTTGGAGTTAAGGTGACGGTACAATACCGTCCTTGCCGCCAACACTCCGGATGCAGATCCAGCTTCCATTGCCTCGTTTAGATTCTTAACTAAATCGTCCTCTATCCTAGACCTATCTAACCTTAGCTGGTTGCTAAATCTAATGGACTCTGAACGAATGGCTCTTTTGAGGGAGTGCCACCATCTATTGTTAATGATGGTGCCACACAATGCCCTCTGTACAAATACCTTAATCCGGGTACGGAAGTCTTCACAATTCAAAATAGCCTTGTTCAAAAACAATGAAAGAGGGACAGGTCGTGAACTTAAATATGACTTAGCTGATATTATTCATCATCCTGCGGTTCGTAGTTCGTGTGTTATAGCCAGGAGGAAAGCAATAATAAGGGCGGTCAAGCCTCGTGCGTAGGGTTTTATAGGGGAGGGGGAGCGGATGTGTGGGTAGAAGCCTGTGGCAGCGAGTGAAAGTGAAATATATAGAGAGAGGGAGAGAGAGAGAGAGAGAGAGACAGCGATAACAGAGGGAGAAAACGACATCGCAGAGAAAGAGAGAGAGAGAGAGAGAGGGAGGGAGAGAGACATGGTGATAACAGAGGGGCAAAAACTACACCGGGCACTGGGAGAAGACGAGATTTAGACGAAAGTAAGAAAGGCAAGATTTGAGATGGAAAGGCTTGCGGTCGTGTGAATAAGTTTTTGTGAGCGAAAGTTTATATGCTTCAGCTAGCATTGTATATATAATATTTATTTATTATTCTATTAATGTATATCTAATTTATTATTTATTGAATGAAATTTTTTTTAAATATCCGTATAATTTTTTAATCCAGGATAGCTGTGAGAAGAGCCTAGAAAGTTGGGGCAAATCTCGGTTTGACCCGGTCATAAAAACAAAAACAAAAAAAATAGTGTAATAGGTGTAAAACAACTTCCTCTAAATGAATATGACAAGAAAAATGCTCGCGAAAGGGGGTGGGGGAGAGGCCTCGGAAAATTAACATCGTGAATTTCCGAAAGCGTCTGACCCGGGCACACACACAAAAAAAGAAAAGTGTAATATGTGTAAAACAACTTGCTCTAAATGAATATGACAAAGAAAAAATGCACGCTCGCAGAAGGGGGTGGGGGAGAGGACTCAGAAAATTCACATCGTAAATTTCCGAAAGCGTCTGACCTGGGCACAAAAAAAAAAATACTGTAATTGGTGTAAAACTACTTGTTCTAAACGATTATCAAGAACACACACACACACAGAGAAATGGTTGGTTCACTGCAACATTTAAATCTCATTTCAATGTCAATATTTTTGTCGCTTTGAAACCGAGACTTGTTCACTGACAAAAGAGATGCAACACGAATTTTTGTCAGGGGTTTGCCATGGTTTCAAAGACTGAAAATATTTAGACACAAACGAAATTTAAATTTTACAGTGAAAGTAATGGCTTTTGTTGTTCTGGAATTGCTTACAAACATCTTACACGCTGCAAATTCTCTTAAATATTCAACCTTACTCTACCCCTATTTACAAAACTTGGGATCTTTTCCTTTTGAACGGCAGTTTTCAACACAATTTCTAGTCAACTAAACACTTTTAAATTTCGTATACTGGTAGAATGTGCCAAAATAAAGCATTTTTTCTCTTGGCTTTCTTGAGAAAATTGTAATTTGTAAGTTTAATGTAGTTTAATTTTTCGAATTTTAACCAATCAATGGCCTCTATGAGCTAAAATCATTTGCTGCGTCTAAAACAGACATCCTGTCATTAACCCTAAATTTTAGCCTTTCTTTTTTTTTCTTAATTTTTAAATTAATTTAAGGATAACAATTAAGAAAAAAGAAAAAAAAAACGAAAGCAATGGAAAATAATTTAAATTTAACAATTAAGAAAAAAAACGAAAGGCTAAAACAAAAGCAAAAACTCAAAACAAAAACAAAACGAATAATTTTAGACACGCGTAACAATTAAATTAATTTAACAATTAAGAAAAAAAAACGAAAGGCTAAAATTTAGGGTGAGGGTTAGTGACAGGATGTTGTCTCAGTTTTAGACGCAGCAAATGATTTTAGCTCAGTAGAGGCGATAGGATTGGTTAAAATTCAAAAAATTAAACTACGTTAAACTTACAAATTACAATTTTCTCAAGAAAGCCAAGAGAAAAAAAAGTTTTATTTTGACACATTCTACCAGTATACGAAGTTTAAAAGTGTTTAGTTAACTAGAAATTGTGTTGAAAACTGCCGTTCAAAAGGAAAAGATTCCAAAACTTGCCACTCTTTTTCAGATTTTTAATTCTTTATGCAGACAGTTTGTGTAATCAAATTTTCTTTAACATATATTTAAATTATTATGTTATAGAAATAATTATAACCTGTACGTTGCACATTTCTTGAGTACAAACAGCAAGTCCATTTCTTGGGTATAAACAAGCAGTCCATGTTTTAGGTATAAACAACAAAATTACAACTTATTATCTTCAGACCTGGCTGAGGTTTGCACCATCTCAATCAGGCATTTCTTACCCTTGTCTCTCTTCTCTAAAAATTATGCTTGATCCTTCCCTGAATGGTATCACTCTGGAGCGTCTTCTCTACTTGTGTCTTTATTGCACATATTCACTTGCAATGACTCAAGAGGAGCATTAGAACACATTGAATGGTGTAATCTTTGGTACACCACTCTCTTCTACTTGTTTCAGTCACTGGACTGCAGCCATGCTAGGGCTTTGCCTTAAAGGATTTTACTCAAACAAATCAACTCCAATGCTTATTTTTTAAAACTCTGGTACTTATTCTGTTGGACTTTTTTGCTGAACTGCTTAGTTACAGGGATGTAAACAAACCAATGCCAGTTATCAAGTAGTGAGGGTGGGGTACAAAGACACACACACACACACACAACAAACTTCCACAGTTTCTATCAACCAAATTCTCTCACTGGGCACTGGTCAGCCTGGGGTCAGGTAGAGTAGAAGGTACTTGCACAAAGTGCCATGCAGTGGAACTGAACTTGAAACCATCTTAACCACATAGCCATGTCTGACAAAAAGAAAGAAAACCATTGAGATGGTCATGGCTAGGCTACCTTTGGTTCATAAGTTTACTTGATTTGAGCAAACTTTTTAGCTAAACCACAACATGAAAAGATCAATGTAGTCCATAGCCAAATAACCTCTCTTCTTTTTGTTAGGGAGATTTTAAACACAAGGGTTACTGTTTGGGGGAGGTCTTATTTCTTTACTGTTATGGATATCGCATTTGTTTTTCTGCTGACTTGTATTATATAGTCTTTGACTCAATTCAGCAGTGCCAAACCAAAAATATAGAAACTATTATTTCACTTCAATGGTATTGGTTAATGTATTGATATTGATATTAATAATTTCACCACACACACACATTCAACTCAATAACAACAACAATAGAAGATAATAAAAATGGGGCTATGGCATTTTCTTTGATAATATCTTTCTTGCTTATTTAAATTCAGTTCAATGTCTCGAACCAACCATTTCTCTTTGTGTGTGTGTGTGTGTGTATGTTCTTGATAATCATTTAGAACAAGTTGTTTTACACCTATTACACTATTTTTTGTTGTTGTTTTTGTGCCCAGGTCAGATGCTTTCGGAACATTCCTGATGTGAATTTTCCGAGTCCTCTCCCCTACATTTTTTTTTTGGCATATTCGTTTAGAGCAAGTTGTTTTACACCCATTACACTATTTTTTGTTTGTTTTTATGACTGGGTCACACGCTTTAGTTTGACCGAAAGTTGGGTAATTACTATTAGAAGATAATGAAAAAAAAAGTTACCGACAAGTACTCAAAACTTGCACCTTATTCAGTTTCCACACACTCTGTACCTCTAAGCCAATATATACATAAACAAGTTGCACGAGTGACTTCAACAGTGACACATTGATGCACACACATATATACACACAAATGAAAGGCAATGAATGTGTGAGTGTTTGCTGTTCACTGACAAAACTTCATGCTGCATTACTTTTGTGAAGCTTTGTCAAGAAAATATTTTGACATAAATGAAATTTTAATGTTGAAGTGAAACTGGTACTATTTAAATAGAGGTCCCTTAACCATACTACTTAAATACAGGTGTTAAGTACAAAACATTTTAAATGTACACTGTGTGGATGTGTAAGGACACCTTAACATTAACCCTAACCTTAACCTTAAAAACTAACCCTCCCCTTCATATCGTTATGTAGATACTTCTGGATTTCTGTATTTAAGTAGTGCTGTGAAACTAATGGTTTCTGTGTGTTCTTGAATGGCTTACAAACATCTATGCTGCAATTGTTTTTGTTTCAGCACACGATCTCAGATCAAGTCACTTGCTATGCAAGTACATCTCCATAATTTTTTTAAATCACTGTGGAGAAATGTCAGTAATGACCTTCTTAGGCTCTCCAATATTTTAAATTTCTAAATAGAAACAATTGGGGGAAGGGAGTGGGGGTTGCAAAAAATTCAAAATTTCTTAAATTTTCTTTTTTATAGCATATAAATGGGGGAAAATATTGAAAAACATCAATACATGCGAGAGTGATAAAGAAACAAGGAGGGTTGTCTTTGGATATGCTAGAAACAACAGCCAAATTGACCTTAACAATTTTTAAGAAAATTTTTACCAAAAATGCTCTTCCCATGGTTTGAAGTGCAAAAAAATATTGGCCAAAATAAGTCCGGAGTGGGATGATAAGGGACAGGGTGTAAAAAAAAAAAGAGTTTAGAAAACATTTTTCATACAAAGAAGACCCCACCCCCACCCACCTACCCATCATTTCAAAGGCTGTGGTTTAAAAAAAAAATTAGGAAAATCCCTGAAATAATTTTTCCCACAAATTTCTTTATAATTGTAATCTATGCCGTTTGAAAGGGATTTGTATAAATTTTCATTAAAAGATACCCATCTTCCTGAAAGTTATGAGGGAAAAAAGTCAGATTGTGTGAATTTTCCAAAAGTCCTCTTTCCAACTCCTTGGAAAAATTCTTTCTCATAAATCCCTATATACTCTGAAGTTACAACATCTAAGTGGTGTTTGTAGAAAATTTTGTTAAAAAGTATTCATTTTTCTGGATGTCATGAAGCAATAAAGTCGGGGGTATGTACATTTGTAGTAACGTCCTTTCATTTATATGATTTTTTTTCATTTCATGTTTATTTCGTTCTTTGTTTGCAATGTTCTCTTTCCCCACTCTCTTTCTCACACACACTGCAAATCTTACTGAATTGAAATTTCTATGTTACTTTGAGGGGAAGGTAAAACTTGACAAACTGCTTCTCCCTCTGTTGTTGGACTATCGTGATGTTTGTTTAAAAAAGAGAGATTATGACTGTGATAAAATAATGAAAGCAGTAGTTACTAAGCAAATGAGCACTATTATACAAAGAAATTATTAGAATTGGGAATCAAATGTGAAAATATTATAATCAAGGAGCTAGCAGAAAACCGTTCGGTTATCTTTTGAAAATAATTGATAACAATAATAACAAGAATTTTATTAATACAATTCAAATGCACAGAAAGAATTATGCAGACTCTTGGGCAAGTTTATAGTTATAAACACTCCCCTTTGTTGCATATTGCTGTCCTTTACAAAGTTTCTTCTTTGCAACTTCATTATCTTCATTCTCATTACCACAACCATGTCTGCTTGAAATATTATGGGACTGTACAGAATCACTTAAAGGCACACCATATCCTCCACCACCAGGTGTCACTATGCTCAACATATCCTGGAGAGGAATTAAAAAAGAAAAAAAGAGTGTTACAACTGAAATTAGGAAGAGAGGAAATGGAGAAGTAGGAGTGATGAAGAGTGAGAGAGAAAGAGAGAGAGGCTGACAAACAGATAGAGGGGGGAATGATGCTGATGGGATTGAACTTTCATGCATTTGAGAGAGAGGGGGGAGGGGTGATGTCTGTCCTGGAGTATTTGTCTGTGTATTGCATAGCTATCCACCATGTTTCAGTGTTAAAATGTAACAAATTTAAAATAAAAAAGTAGAAAAATGGAATTTATCTGAAAATTATACACCACCTGGAGAAACTTTTCAACAGTGTACCTCATTCTGTGATATAGTGCTCTTTGAGGAAACTAGGGTTAGATTAATGGCTTGTGCAAGCTGTACAGACCATGTACAGAGGTACTGTCAGTAAAGTAAGCATTAACAATGATGAATTTAGTATACAGATAGGTGTTCACCAGGGTCCAGTTTTCAACCCCCTCCTCTTCATTATTCTCTAGGCCATAACAGAGGAATTTAAGGCTGGTTACCCATGGGAAGTACTATAAGCTGGTGATCTTGCTCTGATAGAATTTGTAACAAGACTAGACAAGGAATTCTAGGTGTGGAAGTAAAACCTGGAATCGAAGGGCGTTTGATTAGCTTAGCAAAGACAATGGTTCTAGTAAACAAGAAAACAGGCAAGACCCTGCCTGCTTCAGGTAAATGGCTATGCTCCATATATAGGAAAGGCAGGCATTCAATTTGGGGTATCCAATGCAAGCTATGGATAGACAAGAGGTGCAGTTGTATCAAAGGAAGGTTAATAGATAAAGTAGTTGTGTGTGGCAGGTCTGCAGGTACAACTAAGAATGTACAGGAAATAGACTTCTTCGAATGTCTGAGGAAGAAGGTAGTGTCTGCATATGTGGAAGATGCACAGAATTTGTAAAGTCTACAGATGCATGAGGAATTGATTTTTCAAATGCTTTGGAGGCTCTCTAGAAGTAGTAGATAATTTCTGTTACCTAAGTGACCTAATTAGTAGTGGAGGAAGATGTTTCAAATGTGTAATTACTAGAATAAGAACAGGCTGGAGAAAATTCAAAGAGCTTCTAACTCTGCTGGAAACCAAAGGTCTCTCTCTCTTCAAGAGGAATGAAGATTGCATGATGCTTGTTTATGAACAATGCTACATGGTAGTGGTACATAGGTCCTAAATGCAGAGGACATACAAAGACTAAAGAGGGATGAAGTTAATATGCTCTATTGGATGTGCAGTCTCTGTGTACATGTATTACAGGGCTAGTATATATATAGAAGACTGCATTGGTTTGGTCATGTTATGCAAATGGATGAGGATAGTTGCCTAAAGAGGTACCAATCACTTGAAGTGGATGGGGGGACTTGTGGAAAAGGGAGACAAAGGAAAACATAGGATGAAGTATCGAAGGCTGATTTCAAAAGACTAGGATATCTGGTGCTCTGCTTTGCACAAGAAGACTTGTCCACCACAGCAGAATTGATATCCTAAAACCAACTTGGTAAATGCTTGTATGTACAGAGCTCTGCTCCATCTCCATTCTCTAACACTCATCAGTTCTCTAATTATGGTATTACTAGGGCACCCATTAAACGATGTGTAGTTTAATGTCCTATTTTTTCTCATGTTTACCCAAAAGTAATTGAAAGTATCAATAACCAGTTTTACATATATTTACATAAATCTATATATATATATATATTATACAATTTTATTAAATATTTTATACACAGGATAAATCCACAACAAAAATTAAATAATAAATTTAAGTAATAATCAGCAACTGCTCAAGAACTGAGTGTGTTCACAGCCAGTGCAAAAAATTGTTAATATCTACCTGGCTTTGATACTACACACTCCTGATCCCAAGCGGTTACATTTAGAAACAAAATAGTTATAATCAGCAATATACTGCAACTACTCAGGAACAATTGAGTGTGTTCGCAGCCAGTGCAAAAATTGCTAATGCATACCTGGCTTTGATACTGCTCTCTCCTGATCCCAAGCAGTTACTTTTGAAAATAAAAGGGAAATAGAATGTGTACTTATTGAAATTCATCTTTAAACTGTTTGTTTTAAATAATTAATCTGCAAATATTCATATAACAAATAAATATTACAATATTTGTATACTGAAAATGTACAATTTAATCTTAATATATCAGATGTATATACAGGGAGGTTTTTACATTTAAGCTAAGATTTTCTCGTTTTTCGATCTTTTTTTTACATTCATTCACTATTAACACTTTAAATGTATTACTTACTAACAGCTAGTTTTCATGAGCTAACCATTGAAAATGTCCCCTCAAAATATAATTTTATCTCTCATGTAATTTTGTTAAGATAATTACTTGTTTCTCGGTCTGTTTATTTTCATTATTATTACCATTATTTTCGTCCATCTTACTATGTCCCCAAACTAAACTTTGTTTGTTCGCAGTATACCTGCCATTTCCTAACCTCACCACCAATACTGGTCCTTTCCCACTCCCACCATATCTTCCTACCATCTACACTGGCTGTCTCTCTCTCCTCCCACCACCATTATCTGATGTCTCTTCTCTCAACCTCTCCTCCTCACTGGGCTGTTCTCTATATATTACCTGCACTCTTTCTTTCTCTCATGGGACAAACACAACTAGCCCAGTTGCCCACCAACTTAGTTGGCTATCTTACATTTCGTTCTGTCCAGAAATCTGTCACTACCATTACCAGATGTCTCTTCTTTCAATTTCTTCTCCTCACTGGTGCTGTTCCTTATATTACCAGCATTCTCTCTGAAACCAGGTTATCTGCCTATGGATATTCCAATGTTAGATTAGGTAGGGAGTCAGCTAAAACTGGCTGCGTTTGTCAAGGAAGAGGGGGATTGCTGGTATGACGGTGGGTACCAACGGCAGGAGAGGGTTCAGACAGAGAGAGAAGAAACAAGCTCATCCCTACATACACACAAGAGCACTCACACACAGGAACAAGCACACATGGACAGCCGAATAGCTTTCTCCATCACTTGATGGCTATCTTTCATTTTGTTTTTGTTCCAACTAGAAACATGGCATCAACTACCCAGGAATTTTCTTTGGCCTTATCAAGTGATGGAGAAAGCTATTCGGCTGTCCATGTGTGCTTGTTCCTGTGTGTGAGTGCTCTTGTGTGTATGTAGGGATGAGCTTGTTTCTTCTCTCTCTGTCTGAACCCTCTCCAGCTGGTGGTACCCACCATCATACCTGCAATCCCCCTCTTCCTTGACAAACGCAGCCAGTTTTAGCTGACTCCCTACCTAATCTAACATTGGAATATCCATATTTTGCTACACCACTTAAATTTACATTATTCGAAGACCATAATGCTTATGATTACAATGCCACTAACACCTGCTACTACCTCCAGTAGAGGCAACAATCTTAACACGCTTGAATGTTGTCAGGTCAGAAGTGAGAACAGGTGAAGCATGCCTAAAATGCAAACATGACAACCCCCTCTTCTTTTCAGGCGCTGAATAACATCTCTCCTTGCCAAGCCTCACCCCACATTCCCTTCCCAGTTCTCAGAGTTGGCACTGTCAATGTAACCACACTGAAAGGTAGGTCTAGTGAGATTGTAGAGATGCTTGAAAGGAGACGGGTTGGTGTATGCTGCATACAAGAGGTAAGATGGAGAGGAGTTTCAGCTAGGGTCCTCACAGGCAAGGCACATAGGTATAGTCTTCTGGCAAGGTAACATGGATGGAGTAGGGGGTGTAGGCATACTCCTTGTGGAGAAATGAGTGGATAAGGTCATAGAGGTTGTCAGGGTATGCAATAGAGTGCTTAAGCTCAGGCTAGTCCTGCAGAATAGCACAGCTAGAATTATCTCTGCCTACCACAGATATTCAGAAAACAGACTCCATCACATACCAGGGGAAGAACCTAGAAGTAGTTGATAGCTTCCGCTACCTAGGTGACCAAGTCTGTAGTGGGGGTGGATGCTCAGAGTATTACCACTAGAATAAGAATAGCCTGGGTAAAATTCAGAAAGCTTCTACCCCTACTGGTGACAAAGGGCCTCTCACTCAGAGTGAAAAGTAGGTTGTATGATGTATGTGTGCGAACTGCCATGCTTCACAGCAGTGAAACATGGGCCGTGACTGCTAAAGACATGCGTAGGCTTGAAAGAAATTAAGCTAACATGATCCGCTGGATGTGTAATGTCAGTGTGCACACATGACAGAGCGTAAGCACCCTGAGAAAAATGTTAGACATAAGAAGCATCAGATGTGTCGTGCAAGAGAGACATTTGTGTTGGTATGGTCATGTACTGAGGATGGATGAGGAGAGCTATGTGAAGAAGTGTCACTCCCAAACAGTGGAAGGAATCCAGAGTAGAGGGAGACCCAGGAAGACATGGGATGAGGTGGCGAAACATGACCTTCGAACATTGGGCCTCACAGAGTCAATGTCAAAAGATCGAGACCTCTGGAGGTATGCTGTAACTGAGAAGACCCAGCAAATAAAGTGAGTCCACAGCAGCAACCTACACGTGTGCCGCATAACCAGCCCACTCAAAAGTACCTTGGATCGTAGGGTGACATGCCATGCGTGAGGAGACCTATTGAGTCAAGTACATCAACATCAAATCAAATGGAAATTATAGTTGTGAGCCCCGTGCCGGTAGCACGTAAAAAACACCATCCAAATGTGGCTGATGTCTGCTGCTTTGACTGGCTTCCGTGCCATTGGCACGTAAAATGCACCATCTGATTGTGGTTGATTCCAGTTCCTCTGGCCCGTACCAGTGGCATGTAAAAAGCACCCACTACACTGTCAGAGTGGTTGGCGTTAGGAAGTGCATCCAGCTGTAGAAACACTGCCAGACCAGATTGGGGCCTGGTGCAGCCTCCTGGCTTCCCAGACCCCAGTCAAACAGTCCAACCCATGCCAGCATGGAAATGGACGTTAAACGATGATGATGACAACTTCAGTATATACATTTCTAGTTAGTTTCTGTTTATCATGATAGTCCCAACATTTTAGATTTGAATTGTAATTGAGGAATTCATTTTGGGTTCGTGCCAGGGAAAAGTACTACTGATGCTATATTTCTGGTGAAACAGCTGCAGGAGAAATACCTAGCCAAAGATAAGCCCCTGTACCTGGCTTTTGTTGCCATGGAGAAAGCCTTTGACAGGGTTCCCTGATCCCTTATCTGGCGGTCACTGAGGAAACTAGGGATAGACGAATGGTTAGCGAGAGCTGTGCAAGCCATGTACAGGGATGGTGTCAGTAAGGTGAGGGTTGGCAACAAGTACACTGAAGAATTCAGGGTAGACGTAGGGGTCCACTAGGGTTCAGTCCTCAGCCCACTCCTATTTATCATAGTCCTCCAGGCAATAACAGAGAAATTCAAGACAGGATGCCCCTGGGAGCTCCTCTATGCTGATGACCTTGCTCTATTTGCTGAGTCACTATCAGAACTAGAGGAGAAGTTTCAAGTGTGGAAACAAGTATTAGAATCGAAGGGCCTTAGAGTCAACCTAGCTAAAACCAATACAGAGTAGGAAGGCAGGTAAACCACAAATCCCTTCAGGTAGATGGCTCTGCTCGAACTGTAGTAGAGGTATAGGTAGAAACTCTATAAGATGTACCCAGTGTAAGCTATGGATACATAAGAGGTGCAGTAATATCAAAGGAAGGCGAACTGGGAAGATAGTTTTTGTATGTGGCAAATGCTCGGGAGCAACAAACACTGAAAATGCGCAGAGAACAACTTCCGCCACATTCCAGGGAGGAAAACTAGAAGTAGTTGATAGCTTCCGTTACCTAGGTGACCAAGTCAGTAGCTGGGGAGGGTGCACTGAAAGTGTAGCTGCTAGAATAAGAATAGCTTGGGCAAAGTTCAGAGAGCTCTTACCTCTGCTGGTGACAAAGGGCCTCTCACTCAGAGTATAAGGTAGACTGTATGACGCATATGTACGAACAGCCATGTTACATGGCAGTGAAACATGGGCTGTGACTGCTGAGGACATGCGTAAGTTCGCAAGGAATGAAGCCAGTATGATCTGATGGATGTGTAATGTCAGTGTGCATACTCGACAGAGTGTAAGTACCTTGAGAGAAATGTTGGACCTAAGAAGCATCAGATGTAGTGTGCAAAAGAGATGACTGCACTGGTATGGTCATGTGACGAGAATGGATGAGGATAGCTGTGTGAAAAAGTGCCACACCCTAGCGGTTGAGGGAACCTGTGGAAGAGGTAGACCCAGGAAGACCGGGGATGAAGTGGTGAAGCACAACTTTTGAACTTTAGGCCCTACCAAGGAAATGACTAGTGACTGAGACTTTTGGAAATATGCCGTGCGTGAGAAGACTCGACCAGCCAAATGAGACCATAATCTTGTGGCCTATGCCAGGGGCGTAACCAGCACACTTATGTGTACCTTTTCCTTCTTTGGACACTAAAACGCTGCTTGCGAAGATCTGTTGACACAAGTGAAATCAAAATGAAATTCGATGACTGGCGTCCGTGCTAGCAGGGTGCAAATAGCACCATACGAGTGTGATCACTGACAGAGTGGCTAACCAGCTTCCGTGCCAGTGGCACTTAAAAGGCACCATTTGAGTGTGATCATTACCAGCGTTGCCTAACTGGCACTTGAGCCCCATGCTAGTAGGGTATTAAGAGCACCATCCGAGCATGATTGTTGCCAGAGCGGCTATCTGGCCTCCGTGCTGGTGGCACGTAAAAGACACCAGTCGAGCGTGATGTTACAAGCATCACCTTACTGGCACCTGTGCCGGTGGCATGTGTAAATGATTCGAGCGAGGTCGTTGCCAGTACCACCTGACTGGCCCCGTGCCAGTGGCATGTAAAAGCACCCACTACACTCTCGGAGTGGTTGGCATTAGGAAGGGCATCCAGCTGTAGAAACTCTGCCAGATCAAGGTTGAAGCCTGATGCAGCCATCTGGTTCGCCAGCCCTCAGTCAAATCGTCCAACCCATGCTAGCATGGAAAGCGGATGTTAAACGATGATGATGATGAACACTAGCTTCCCCACTAGGGATATACAAGCACACACACACACACACAAAAAAGAACAATAAGTTCTAAAAGTGGTGGTCCAGCATAGCTAAAACAAACTAAAAACATATGACTTACTCCTGCTGTCACATGGACAGATGTCTTGCCACCAAGATTTACAACTCGACCATCTTTATAAAACAATAAGTTACTTCCTCGCTGACCTGGCTGACCTCCTGTAATGAGATATGCAATAATTAACATTGAAAGAAAGAAACTTGCTAAAAATAAAAATTGTTTACACCTATGTAACATCCCTGACTGAGCAGGGCATTCTGGCCACAATCATCTGGTCATTTTTTTTAACAGACACCGTGTTTATTTTAGGAGTTTATTATGGAATGCAGACCTCTCTTTTTTAGGGGGTCAAATATAATTTGAGGGAGATTTAGTTGTTAATTCTAGCAAGTCGAGCAACTATAGGCAGTGCATCAGTCTTGTGATAAAGACCAAATGATTGGGCAGACCTATGACCAAAGATGTTATAGCCATGACAATCCTGTGTGTTATTGAAACAGTGTACACAAGATCACATTATTTAATGCATAGGTAATGTCAATAGTTATATGCCTGCCATGCAAACAGGTATGGCTGGTCTGTGGTTCACTGAGTGAAAGAAGAGGGGTGTAAGCACTTTAGGAAACAACAAAGACTTGATGACAAACAAGATATAAGCCAACTTCCTCAAAATCTTGTCCAACCTATTCTAGCATAGAAACATTGGACATTAAGGCAAAAATGAAAAATGATGATGAAGTCAATCAGATTTCCATTGCTCATTTCTAAAGTTCAACATGTTAGCAAAGTAATGATGTTATTTAACCCCAAGTCAGTCCTGATGTTCATTTGAGGAGATTCAATGTAACAGGATCTGAACTGACTGTCTATCGAACTTAATAAAAAGTTACAAACCTTTCAGTCCATAGGGGTGGTAAACTCGCCTTTCAGTCAGAACTGACACCTGAATGTCTTTGCGGAATAAAAGTTCTCTTGTGATGCCATCGCCACCTCTGAATTTTCCAGCTCCTCCAGTCCCAGGACTTAAAGAAAAGTTCTGTAATACAACAGGATATCTGAAATCAAGTGGAACAAGAATTATATATATAAATATGTATCATCATCATCATCATCGTTTAACGTCTGCTCTCCATGCTGGCATGGGTTGGACGGTTTGACTGAGGTCTGGTGAGCTAGAGGCTGCACCAAGATTAATCTGATCTGGCAGAGTTTCTACAGCTGGATGCCCTTTCTAAATCCAATCACTCTGAGAGTGTAGTGGGTGCTTTTACATGCCACCGGCATGAGGGCCAGTCAAGCGGTTCTGGCAACGACCATGCTCAAAAGATGTTTTTATGTGCTACCTGCACAGGAGCCAGTCCGGCGGCACTGGCAACGACCATGCTCAAATGTTGTTTTTCACATGCCACAGGCACATGTGCCGGTAAGGCTACGCCAGCAACAATTATGCTTGAATGGTGCTTTACATGTATCACCGGCACGGGAGCCAATCCATGGACCTGGCAATGATCAACTCGGATGTGCTGTTAACATTCCACTGGCCTCAATAGGTCTTCGCAAGCAAAGTTCATTCTCCGATGAATGAGGGGTACTCATAAGTGGGCTGGTTATGCCCCATGTTCGCATGTGCTTTTAACATTCCACTGGCACAAGGGCCAATCAGGCGGTACTGTCATCGGCCATGTCAGCAATTTTGATTTTCATTTCACTAGCCTCAATAGGTCTTCAGAAGTAAAGTTTATTGTCCAATGGATGAGGGGTATCCATAAGTGGGATGGTTATACCCACTGGCATAGGCCATGGGCTATGGTCTCACTTGGCTTGTCAGATCTTCTCAAGCACAGCATATCTCCAAAGGTCTTGGTCACTAGTCATTGCCTCTGTAAAGCCCAATGTTCAAAAGTCATGCTTCACTATCTCATACCAGGTTTTCCTGGGTCTATGTCTTCCACAGATTCCCTCAACTTTTAGGTTGTGGCATTTTTTCACACAACTGTCCTCATTCACTCGCAACACATGACTATACCAGCACAGTAGTCTCTAATGCATGCCACATCTGATGCTTCTTAAACCCAACTTTTCTCTAAGGGCACTTAAACTGTGTCGTGTATGCACACTGACGTTACACATCTAGCGGAGCATACCGGCTTCATTCCTTGCAAGCTTATGCATGTCCTCAGCAGTCATGGCCCATGTTTCCCTGCCATGTAGCATGGCTGTTCGTACACATTCGTCATACAGTCTACCTTTTACTCTGAGCGAGAGGCCCTTTGTCACCAGCAGAGATAGGAGCTCTCTGAACTTTGCTCAGGCTATTCTTATTCTAGCAGCTACACTTTCAGAGCATCCACTCCCGCTACTGACTTGGTCCCCTAGGTAACAGAAGCTATCAACTACTTCTAGTTTTCCTCCCTGGAATGTGGCGGAAGTTGGTCTCAGCGCATTTTCAGTGTTTATAGCACCTGAGCATTTGCCACATACAAAAACTATCTTCCCAGTTAGCCTCCCTTTGATATTGCTGCACCTCTTATGTGTTCGTGTGTGTGTATATATATATATATATTAGAGGGAAACCACTATGTAGACACCCTTATGCTAGAAATAGATCCGCTATGGTCTTACCACTAAGAAATGTTCTCAAGAAAAATTTAGCAAAACAACCAAAGCGTAATTGAGCAAGACAAAAGAAAAAGCAATAAAAATATGGATTATTCACATACATGTTTCACTATTAACATATTACATAAATGTCCATAGATCATCGGTGCGACCGTCCAGATGAATATAATTTGCAGGTCTGCATACTAGGACGTCCGCACAAAGTCAAACTTGTAAAACAGTCCTACCCATTACACTCGTGGTTACTATTTCAAATGTCCTCGTTTTGGTGTGCTAAATTACCGGAAAAACTGATGCTGCAGATAATACTTTACTGCAGTGGCCTTTGCCGGTTAGAGAATGTATTAATTTAAATTTAAAATGAGGGTGAGAAATTAGATATTAATTTAATTAACATCGATTTCACACCAGTGGTCTAGCATATAAAAAAACTGAAGGTTCAGTAAAATTCAGAACATTTCTTGGTAGTAAGACCGTAGCGGATCTATTTCTAGCATAAGGGTGTCCACATAGTGGTTTCCCTCTAATATGTATATAATACAATTCACAGTGTCCGGTGAATATTAGCTGTTTTTGTTGACATTAGGAAGGGCTTCCAGCCATAAAAAGCATGCCAAAGCAGACATTGTAGTCAATACAGTCCTTGGATACAGCAGTTACTGTCAAAGAATGCAACCCATGCCAGCATGCAACATGGACATTAAATGATGACGACAACGATGATGTTTGATTGTCTGGCTGACAGGTGCTAAAGATCCATATAGTGACTTGTTTGATATATGGTCAGCATAAGAGATGTTAAAGGCCTTGTGCAGAAGTTGGTGTATGTACTGTCATTGAGCCAGCAACTACATGAAAAACACACACACACATCCAGAATAAAGGCTGGCTTGAGATAAATTTTTCTGATATTGAATACATTAATATCTTCCAACACAAAGAAAACCGGGGGAACATTCCAACCAAAAAACTTTCATCGAATGCAAGCCCAACAACCTTGATGTAATTGTTTGGGGAAAAAATAATCTTATATTCCACCATATAGAGTAAATGATCATATCCTTTTTACATACATCAGCAAGTCAAATGAAGCTGTTTTTTGTTTACCAAGGGTTGTAAGTTCCAACAACCATTACCATATGAAGTCAAGTTGTTACACAACATCTAGTAAGTAAAGGACTGTTGACAAGGGAGTGTGAAGTATGTTGATACAGTTGTTAAGACCATATTGCTAAGCTGGCCAGTCTGAAGCTACAATAACCTTTTTGATACCAACTTGCCCACGACCACCTTTCAAGCTAACATACTAACTCTGTTTTTAAAGTTATCTAAATTTAAATTTCATGCTTTTTCTAAGTATCACTTTAATGTTAAACCTATATCATTTTAAAGTAATTAGGAATTAAGGTAAGACAGAGTGTGTAAATAAAGACAAATTAATACAGAATCAGGCATGTAGGAGGATTAACAGATACTGTATACTGGAGGATATATGTTGAAAGGTATATGCGTATACTGGTTTTTAGAATAGGTAAACCATATTCCTGCATGTTGAAAATAGGCCTAAAAGGATTGACATAGGAAGAGCATCTGTCCAACTCATGCCAGAAAGGAAAAGCAGATGTGATGTTGATATATGTTGGAGAATGAATAGATTTGCCATGTACTGGAGAATTAAATCCAGTATGTTAGAGGATTAGTAAATATGTTGGGTTGGTAGATCTGTTGGGGAGGTTAGCAAACCTGCTAGTGGGGTAGTAGCTATGCTGGAGGTTTAGTAGGTATACTGGATGGTTATTAGATATAATAGAGGGTTAGTAGATATGTTGGAGAGTTGATAGATATATGGGGTAGTGTGGGGTGGGGGTAACAGATCTGTTATTGGATCAGTAGTTATGCTAGATAAGTTAGATGGTTAGTAGACATGTTGGAAGGTTAGTAAACATGTTGGAGGGTTAACAGATAGGTTGAAGGTTAGTTGATGTGTTAGAGGATTAGTAGATACTAGCATTATGACCCGTCGTTGCCGGGTCATAGTGCTAGTGCATGTATATATGTGTACATATTACATGTACATCTATATATATACATCTACATATAAAATACAAAGTTATATCTTGATATCGCTAGTGATAATAATACTGAAAATATATAACAGACTGGAATTGTAGGCCCGTCTCTTGCAATTTCGATCAATTGTATCTTGTCCTCCCTCTTGTATAGAAGTGTGGCTACAATCCAGCCTACCTCTACTTCTGGGGGGACATTTTAAATTTTTATCCAGGACGTCCTACGTCCCAGATATAAAGGTAAAAATAAAATATTTCCACTTTGCAAGGTTCGAGTCGAGTACTCCCTTGCACACTCTGTTGACTCGAACTTTGCTTCTATTGTGGCGAATTTACCGCCTCTGGTTAGATATCTTTCATAGTCGCACCAAGACACTTTTCAATGGTGCTTTCCTCCAGGTATTCAAATCTTTTTTTTTTCTTTACATTGTATACTTTATAGACAATAGTCTTTTCTTTAATTTCATTTTTTATTTCGTTTGGTGGTGTTATCCTAGATTTACCGTCTTTGTTGGTGATCAATCCAAAATAGGTTTGTATTTCTTCCATTTTAATTTTAATGAGTTCAGCCCGCCGACAGCTGCAGCGAAATTCATTTTTGGACTTTCTTCTATCGAAGGCATTCTAACAAAAATGCTTCCGTGTAAACAGTGAAAATATTGTCAATTTCCCCAAACAGGGACACAATTCAATTTTTAAACAATAACCAAAGCTCCTTCTCCCAAAGGGGGAAGGTTACAGTTTACAATTATTTAACAAATGCAGCACAACAGCGAGGAACCAATAAATGTGATAACAATAGTTAAACAGTAATAACAATAACAACAAACCTTACGGTGAATCAAAAAGCAGTACGCAGTTGAAGCTATAGTCTTTTATGTATTAGAAATAAACCAACAGCAGTACTCAGTAGAAGCGGCTGTTCGAGAAAACAGACATTACATACAGCCAAACTTCATATAGATACTTAATGCTAGCTAATTAGCAGATAATCTAATGTAAAAGCCGGGATAAACGGTATTTCGGTATGTGCACACCTCCATCTGGACTATTCCATTTCTGCACGCTAATTTTATTTTTAATTTATTTCCATTCATGTGAAACCACTTATTCAAGTTCAAGTCATTGATGCAATTTTATACCAATTGCTATTTTTACTTTTGTTATGTTACGATTATATTATATTTTAGTTTGATTTTAATTATTACTTACTACATATAATTCAATTGTCACTATTATCTCTAATTTTTATTGTTAAAGTGAAAGTATCTGACATAAAATAGAGAAATGTTTTTGTTTCACTTTTAACACGTAATACTGAAATAGTGGAGAAGATATGATATTGCTATGGGCTCGCCCTAGGCAAGAAGTTGAACATTTTTTTTTGCCCATGAAACTACATGGACCCTAAGTAAGGCATGTGTAAAATTTGAATGAAATTGGTTGTGTAGTTCTCAAGTTTTAGGGAATTGTAGTGGAGAAGATATGATATTGCTGTGGGCTCGCCCTAGGCAAAAAGTTAAAAATAAAAATGCTGTGACAACGTTATATATACGAGTGACATTAAGTTAGTTGGTCAGTCGGCGCGGGACAGCCAGCTAGCCAGAAGTGTGAGCGGAGTGGATAAGGGAGTGAGATGGAGATGGTGGAGTCGGCAAGAAGCAATGACAAAAATGACAAGCGTGGTCTGGAGAAAGACAGACAGTGAATGTGAGAGATCACAAGCGAGAAGAAGTAAGTAAGGAAAATGACAGTGAGAGACATTTTGAACTCGGTCTGATATATAATTTTTAACTTTTTGCCTAGGGTGAGCCCACAGAAATATCATATTGTTGCGCCACCGCCACTCAGGACCCTAGGCCTTTCGATTCCACCACGGGCCCTAAGTCGCGACAACAACGCTCAGCAAACTGGAAATCCACCACGGAAGCGGGGGAAGGCCGCGACGACGCAGCCAGAAACCAACACAACAACAAAGAAAGAGACATAGCAGGCGCAGGTTGCGTAATTTAACAATTTTTTTCAAAACAAAATCAAAACATTCCAAAACAAAGGTTGACAAATAATATACAGAGTTCGAAAAACAATCAAATGCATTTAAACATAATACAGAGTTCGAAAAACACAAATCATTCAACATTTGACTCAATACAAAGTTCAAAATCAACAGTCTCCAAGTTCTCTTTTTTTTCTTCCTTTTCTTTTCTTTTGAAAATAGCCCACAACACGTTTTTTTTCCTCATTTCTTTCTCCTTCTTTTTCAGACATTTAAACATCGAAATTCAAAACACAAATAAACACATTACCGCATGTTCCTTGCCTGCAACACTCCCTGAATCATCACAAAAACTCCCACTCCCCGGACCCTAAGTAAAGCATGTGTAAAATTTGAATGAAATTGGTTGAGTAATTCTCAAGTTTTAGGGAAACACACAGACAAACACACATTCTCAGTTTTATATATATAGAGATGTTGGAGTGTTAGCAAATCTGTATGGGTTATCAGATCCGTTGGAAGATTACCAGATTTGTAGGAGGGTTACCAAATATGTTGGAGGATTTATTAAATATATGTTAAGGTTAGAGGATTGAAAAAGAATGGATGGAACCAAATTGGTAGAGCTGCTAAAGTTCTGCAGGACTTTTTTCCAGTTCAAATTCTGCTAGGGTCAACTTATTTTAATCAATCCTATCAGAATTGATTAAAATAAAGTAGTGGATTTGTACAATTGTTAGAGCATCTTGGGAAATACCTTGCAGTATTTGTTGTCTCTTTGTGTTCTGAGTTCTTGAGTGCTAGACTTAAATCCATCACTCTGTTTAACACCATCAGCTTCTCCTTGGATGCTTTTAGCACTCTGTCACAAACATTCAGGTAAGGTCTCTGATTTCAGAATAACTCACCTGCTCCAGCTAATCTGCCACCAAAATGTCTAATTTTTGTTGTGGTATCATAGCTCATGTGCTTTAATGATCTTGGGAGTTATACCAATGGAGTGAAATTCCTGGTAGGGCCTCCCTGGACAGATTAAACAAAAGAAACCAGACTAATATGGACCACCTCTTGCCAGAGGTAAAAATGGGTTTGCATAAAATTAATACCCCTACTTAGAAAAAAGCAAAGTTAAAGAAG
Source organism: Octopus sinensis (assembly GCF_006345805.1). Taxonomy (NCBI): domain Eukaryota; kingdom Metazoa; phylum Mollusca; class Cephalopoda; order Octopoda; family Octopodidae; genus Octopus; species Octopus sinensis. The sequence goes on along the minus strand of NC_043014.1, from coordinate 24,340,673 downwards.
CATCAATGACAATTCAAAACCAACACAACCTGGGAAAAGGAAGGCATTCCTTCAAGGATACATGTGATGTGGTGCAGCAAAATCCAAAAGGAAGCTTCAAGGAAAAAGCAGGGATGCAAGTGAAGACAACCTAAAGTCAAGAATAGTTAAGAAAAGTAGTTGATGGTCAATGCTCCATAGGGTGCAAAGGGCTTTAATTCATATAAAACAATACCAACCAGTCTTGCAAGTCCTGAAAAAATAAAGGGTCACGAGCATTGTCTTTCCCTCTTGGAATAAAAGATTAAAAAACTGACATATGGCTTACCTACGTTCTAGAATCTCTGGATCAGTAATCCTTGTGTTAGTCATATGGGTGTGGATTCCACTTCGACCATTCCAGCCTGGACCCTAAACAATATAATCAATGTAATATGAACAAAGAATTTTATTAAGCAACTTTTGTTGTTGGGCAGTTGAATGATTAAGCTGTTAGTTAAGCTATCTATGTTGCTTCACAAACAAACAGGAGAGTCAAGAGCTAATGAGGAAGCATCATAAGCTAATAAGAGAGCACTACAAGATAACAAGAAAGTTCTAAATGGTTGCTTGACCTGCTAGAAAAGAAGGCCATGGAGCTTGTAGAGTCTATGTCTCCTCTATTCACACAAGCACACATTGGTGAAAAGCCAAATACATTTCATTTATTCACTAATTCCTCCTTTATTCCAAGAACAAGCCACTCCAGAACTTTAGATTATGTATCTAAAGATATTGAAAACCTCTTAAGGAAATTGGAAGCAGTACTTCCAGAAATGTTATGGTCCTATATACCTACATATAATGATTAAATTTTTTTGTGAAACTAATACTTAATTTTTTGAAATTATACCCCAACTCCTTTTTTTCTTTTTTGAAGTTGCTAACAAACTGCCACTTAAATTTTTACTTTTTTCTCTAGTTAAGAATAAAATTTAATTTTATGAGAATGAAGTTCAATACATCACCACTCCTTCCCTGAATTGCATAGTTATGTCCAATAGTATCAAAAAACATTTTCCTTAAATGCTTGTTGTCGTCATTTAGCACTCAGTCAATGCCAGTCAAGCATTCCAGTTGTGATCATTCCATCTTCTTGTAAACTGATTTGATGACTGCATTAGCCAATGGGTCCTTTCTCCTTTTTCAGATGGTAAGGTGTGGTATAAGGATGACTTGGTTAAAATTTTTAGAGGCTCCTCACACAATATTGGCACTGCCTTCAGCCCAGGTCAGCTCTAATGGATCAGATCTATGATCAAAGATGTTCTGGCCACAATTATCCCAAATTTTTTCTTTTTCCAGACAGTGCATCTATGACAACATCACCCAATACATTCTACTCCATTTAAAATGGTGTGGTTGAGGGACATTTGGCTGCTACTTAAGTAGCCAAATGTCCCTCAACCACACCATTTTAAATGGAGTAGAATGTGTTGGGTGATGTCATAGATGCACTGTCTGGAGTAAGTTCAAAAGGTACATTTAGTTACACTCAATGTTTTAGTAAATATTCATGACATAATTATCTATCTCTGTCATTATTCATTCGTTACTAACTTAATTACCAACAAATCTGGAAAAACTACCGTATATTTGATTGCCTGCTGCAATATTGGAAAAATTTATTCTACTTGTCAGGGTTGATCATGTATTTACATATGCCACCAATATAATCAAAGTGAAAGGTAAAGGCCAGTACTGTTTGGCACCAGTTTTGTCACATGTATCACCTGTATTGTCACATGTGTCACCAGTATTGTCACAGATCAAATACTGCAAAATATTTGTCCATTTAACAATTCTACTGACATACTATCTGGGACAAGTGCTTTATTTTACTGACCAAGGAAGATGAAAGGAAAAGTTATCTCAGTAGAATTTGAACTCAGAAGTTGTAATTAATATTGCAAAGAATTTTGTCTAATGCTCTAATAATTCTACCGATGGTAGTAGATATAGAAAAAATATAATATAATTTCTAGATAATTTCTTGCAACACATGCCTAGAAATATATCTATACAAGAAGCCTCAAGTCAACTGCAAAACAGTCTTGTATTTACAATCCTGTAACTTGAATTCACAAAAATAAAACATTTATCAGAGCAAGGGATGGGAGTAATTAACACATGTGGTAACTATTCTTGCTTAAGAATTATGCAAAAGGGAGAGAGTGGAGGAAAACTAGGAATGATAAAAGATTGACAGGTATGATGACATTTTTAATCACCAAGGAAAAAGAACTTATTCATCAACAAGTTTTTGCAATTAGTAAACCTACCTTTATTATCATTAACAATACTTCTATTTAATTTACTCTTCTGACCCACAAAACAGCATAAGTAATCAAGTATGAGGGTGCCTTTATGAGGTAACTCTATCAACAAAAAATGGCAGCCAAATATCTTTTAAATTATGCCTATCTTAAAAACATATGAGAACATATTGGATAATGTAGTACCAGAGATACTATGTATGATTGAAAGAAAAAAGATTTACATGGTCACAGCTGGAATGTGTTGAAACCGAGCCGAGTAGAGGCTAAACAACATAAATATAGAAAAAAAAATAGTTGTTTGTTAGAAACAAAATTAAGTGTGCAATATTCAACATACCAGATTATCTGAAACCTTCATAGTCATATTCTAGTACAGAGAAACAATGCTAATAAGAATCGTCATCAGCATCATTTGATGTCCACTTTTCCATGAAATTTGTTTGAGGCAGATTTTTTTGTCTGGATGCCCTTCCTGCTACCAACCCTCACATGTTTTCAAGCGAAGTAATATTTTCCCATAACTGGATGTGTTTTCATGGAAAACTAGAAATGGAAAATCTCACTTGTATGATGATGATGCTCATTTATAACCATCATGTGTATCTAGAAAAGGGTACTCACACTCATACACACATGAATGTGTGTGTGCACATGCACACAAACATATATAATGAGTTTATTTAAGTTTCAGTTCACCAAACTCACTCACAAGACTGGTTGACTTAGGGCTATAATAAAATACTTGTGTCCAAGGTGTCACACAGAAGGACTGAACCTAAAATCATATGGTTGGGAAGTAAACTTCTTAACCACACAGCTATGCTTGCACCTAAAAAATGTTTAAAATATTAACAGAGCAGAAAAAGTGGAACAAAATGAGTAAAGAACAAGGCAAAACAATCTTGAGATTTTAAATTACTCACAGCCCCAGCACCTCCAGCAATTGTTTCGTAGTACCCTATGTCTTGGTCTCCAAACGTTATGTTGTTCATACAACCCTTGAAAGGATTAAAAACATTTTATAAAAATAAATGGATTCTGTTTTAAGTGGTATGTTAAGTCTTTTCATAACAAATGAAGCAAAGTTGTTTTGTTGTGTAACTGAATACAAAAGTTTATAAACAGCACCAATATTTACAAGTGGAGAAACAATAGTATACTGCAGTGTACAAACAGTACAAATACCAGTCATGCAGTAGATGACTGGCAGGAAACAACAATGTAGCTATAACAGCAACTGACAGTGTAAAAACTGCAGTAGATGAGTGTAGAAACACACATGGCAGTGTAAGCAGCATATGAGTGAAGGAAAAATATATAAAGTTATAGAAACAGCAGTATACACAGCATAGCAGCAGTAGTGTAGAAACAGCAATACACAGTGTAGAAACACCAGTACTACTGTAGAAATAGTAGTACTCAGTTTAGAAACAGTAGTATAACAGCATAGAAACAGAAGTATAACAATAGTGTAGAAATAACAGTGGCAGTGTACAAACAACAGCTACACTACACTATAAAAACAAAAACTACTAATTTAACACAATACATATGATTGCAGTTACCTGAGAAGCAGCACATATTTGAAAAGCTTTTAGAATGACATCTACAATTCTCTGGGAGGTGAGGACATTACCACCAACAACTGCAGCTGTTTCTGATGGGTCAAGAATACTACCTTTGGGTATGATTGTCTTCACTGGTACCAGGCAGCCCTGTAATGGTATTAAACAATTTGTAAAATATCATATGGGTTTTAAAATAACATGAGTTAATGATAGCTTATCACACTGATGAGCAGGCAAGCCATCTATTTAGGTAAAGATAGAAAGACATATAGATAAGCAGACATCTTGAGAAGCAGAAACTGACAAACTAATGAGAAAATTAGCATTATTATGCATTGGCAAAAATCACTTCTTGAAATCTGATAAGCTTGTAATAGAAACAGAAGTACTGATGACTGAGTAAGGTCATATGTTAGAAAACAGAACTATATACTCAGTGCTCCTATCTCTTATGATAAAAGGCAGATTTTCTCTGCCTGTTCCCATGTTCCTTTTTAATACAATTCTAAAATATAAAAATTGATCAAAATTGCAAGAGACGGGCCTACAATTCCAGTCTGTTATATATTTTGAGTATTGTTATCACTAGCGATATCAAGATATAACTTTGTATTTTGTATTTTATGTGTATATGTATATATATAGATGTACATGTAATATGTACACATATATACATGCATAATATATCTACCCATACACACATACGCATACACACACACACACACATAGGGGCAGGTGTGGCTGTGTGGTAACAAACTACGTTCCAAACACATGGTCCTGGGTTCAATCCCACTGTGTGGTGACTTGGCATGTGTCTTCTGCTGTAGCTTCAGACCAACAAAAGCCTTCTCAGTGGATTTTGTACATATATACAGGCATACATACATATATATACATGCATACGTACATATTCGGCATAAACACTCTATCACTACAACTAATAACTGTTGGGAACACTTTCAAACCTGCCTTACATTCGAACCGGAATCTCAAAAACATTGTCCGTTTCAGCGCCAAGCTCAACTACTCTATCCTGACATGGAGGGTATCAGCAATGAAATCTATAACAAAACACTCATTGACGTTGAAGACAGAATTGCTAAAGTGGATGGAAATGAATTGTCGACGTATGGCCTGCCACAAGCATTCAGGTCAGGGTCAAATAGCCTTCCCACTGTTGTCATTCGTGAAACAACCTATGACACTCAAGCGCTTTCAAAGTACATTGTTGAAAATGAGCCTAAATTACTTCCGGACCAGCTGCAGGCCTACAGAACTATTCTTAACAGTGTACGCCAACGCGAGGGACGAATCTTCTTCCTCGATGCTCCTGGAGGGACAGGAAAAACATTTATTACAAAGCTTCTCCTTGCAGAAGTTAGGTAGCATCAGGACATTGCAGTAGCTGTAGCCTCCACTGGCATTGCAGCTACTTTGTTACCTGGTGGCAGGACAGCACACTCAACTTTTAAACTCCCTCTCAATTTAGCAGCATCCGAAATGCCTTCATGCAACATCAACAAAAGCTCAGATCAGGGACAAGTACTTAAAATGTGTCATCTAATTGTCTGGGATGAGTGCACTATGGCTCACAAGGGAGCTTTGGAAGCATTAGATAGAGCCCTGAAAGACATCCGAGACTGTCAGGCTCCAATGGTAGGTGTAACGCTTCTGTTGTCAGGTGATTTCAGGCAAATGCTTCCTGTCATTCCGAAAGGCACTAGAGCTGATGAAGTTCAAGCATGCCTAAAGTCCTCTACCCTGTGGCATCATGTTACAATCTTTAGTCTCAACACTAACATGAGAGCTCAGCTACACGGCGACAAATTGTCCACAAAGTTTGCACAGGACCTTTTGACACTTGGTGAAGGCAAGATGCCTCTTGATGCTGCAGGACAAATGGAAGTGTGGTCATTTTCCTCTGTTGTTAATTCTGTAGATGACCTCAAAAACAAAGTCTTTCCCAACTTCACACAAAACTACCAAAATCACAATTGGCTGTGTGAAAGAGCAATATTAGCTCCAAAAAACGTCGCTGTTAACAAAAGTAATCAACAGCTAATGCATTCTCTTCCCGGCACTATACACACTTAAAAGTCTGTTGATACAATTCCAGATATAAATGAAGTTGTGAACTATCCTCCTGAATTTCTCAATTCACTGGAGCCTCCTCGACTACCTCCACACATATTACCACTTAAAGTTGGAACTCCTGTAATGCTACTCCGCAATCTGGGACCACCAAGATTTGCAATGGAACACGACTGGTGATAAAGAAAATGATATCACACGTTATCGAGGCGATCATTCTTTCTGGATGTGGAAAAGGTGATGACGTCTTCATTCCAAGATTTCCTCTTACTCCATCAGGAGCAGAAATTTCATTTACATTCAGAAGACTGCAATCCCCCTTCGTATCAGCTTTGCCATGTCCATTAACAAATCTCAGGGTCAAACCCTCTCTGTAGCTGGTCTTCTCTTGAAAGAGCCCTGCTTCTCGCATAGGCAACTGTATGTTTGCTGCTCAAGAGTAGGAACCAAAAGAAACCTTTTTGTATATGCTCCACAAGGAAAAACAAGAAACATTGTTTACAACGAGGTGTTATAATCTCAACAGCCAGGAGGTATATACATGATCCCCTTTTTTTAACAAACTTCATGTACTTTCATGTATTTATATTAATACTAGCAGTATCGCCCGGCGTTGCTCGGGTTTGTAAGGGAAATAATTATATAAGCATTTTTAGAGATGTAAAGTATAATAGCCATCTCAATATGGCTAACCACAAAGGGGGAGGGGTGTTACTGTAGCTTTTTACGTTCTGAGATTTAATAATAAATTTTAGAGAGTTACTTCCCTTATATATGTCAAAAATGGATTAAAAATGGGAAAAATTGATGGTAAATTTTTTTTTAAATCGTAGACTCATCGTAGATGCGCGCTAATACCCAGACGGTCTCGATATGAATCACGACTATAAGATACCCGGTTTTGGTTAAACTGCACCGCAAAATGTGGGAGTAGTTAGGAATCTAAATCGTAGGAGACAGACACACAACCTCACTTTTATATATAAAGATTTCCTCTATTTACATAATATTGAGGTCTCTTTCTTTCTTTTGTTATCTTACTGTTTTTACCAATATACATATATATATATATATATAAATATATATATAGTTACAGAGATGTACTTGCATAGCAAGTGACTTGATCTGAGATCGTGTGCTGGAACGAAAACAGTTGCAGCGTTGAAGGTGTTTATAAGCCATTTAAGAAACACACAAAAACCGTTAGATTCACTTCAACATTTAAATTTAATTTGTGAAAATATTTTCGTCGCTTTGAGACCGCGACCTGTTAGCATGATATTTTTGTCAGTGAACAGGTCGCGGTCTGAAAGCGACGAAAATATTTTGGCAAATTAAATTTAAATGTTGAAGTGAATGTAACGGTTTTTGTGTGTTTCTTAAATGGCTTACAAACACCTTCCACGCTGCAATATATATATACACACATATATATATATGTATGTATGTATGTATGTGTGTATATGTGTATGCATGTATGTGTGTGTGTGTGCGTGTCTGTGCTTGTGATTGTCCTCCACCACTGCTTGACAACGAATGTTGGTTTGTTTACATCCCTGTCACCTAGTGGTTTGACAAAGGAAACAGATAGAATAAGTACAATGCTTACAAAAATAAAACTGGAGTTGATTCATTAAACTACAATTCTTCAAGGCATTGCCCCAGCATGGCCACAGACCAATGGCTGGAAAAAGCAGAAGAATAAAAGAATACATTCTCTGCTTTGGTCATATGTTGAAGGCATGAGAAAGCTTGAGTTTACATGAGAAGGCCTAACAGACCTGGTAGAAACAGCAGCCAAATCTCCCTCAAATCACACCTTACTGTCTTATGTATGTATATATATATATGAGCCAATGAGGGGGACCTCTACATGGTAGCTAGACCTGGTAGAAATAGCAGCCAAATTTCCCCCAAATCACACCTTACTGTCTTATCTATGTATATATGTATGTATGAGCCTATGAGGGAGACCCCTACATGGCAGCTAGACCTGGTAGAAATAGCAGCCAAATTTCCCCCAAATCACACCTTACTGTCTTATCTATGTATATATGTATGTATGAGCCTATGAGGGAGACCCCTACATGGCAGCTAGACATGGTAGAAATAGCAGCCAAATCTCCCTCAAATCACACCTTACTGTCTTATCTTTCTACTACTTGGATATAGGTGTTATATTCGTCGTAAAAAAACTTTCCTGTCACACACTCACGCACACGCACACACACACACACACACACGCACCCTCACACACACACACACACGCACACCCACACACACACACGCACGTTAGCTTACAATTTTATTTATATATTTGCGTGTCTGTGTGGAAAGAGGAAGTGGGAGGCAGTGTAAAAGAATCACTCACTACAGTAAGTCAATTACTTTCATTTTATTCGTTGCCCACTGTGTGTGTGCGTTTGCGTGTGCTGTAAACCAGACTAAGAAAAGCATTTGACACACACACCAGAATGTGAGTTTTCTGTAAATTTTGCTTAACTGGAGTTTAAATTTTAAAAACTGGACCTGGCATGACGCGATGCATTGTACTCTTAAAAATGCAAGGTAAATTGTAATTGAAGAAATCCTATATTGTAGATTTGTATAACTCCCAAAGGGAGGCAGATAAAATCTGCCTTTTATAATAAGAGATACATATATTTGTGTGTGTGTGTGTGTGTATCCATATATATATATATAACAGAAAAATCTAATTCTTCTATTGAATGTAACCGGGCAACGTCAGGTATCTCTGCTAGTAAAGATTAAAAACAATTTTCTATAATGAAGGTCTTTGCCCATAATGGTATACAAACGTAACAGAATTTACAAACTGAGAGAGAGAAAGAGAGGGTGAGAGAGAGAAAATGGAAAGATTGAAAGATAGACAAAGAGCTATATAGATAACAAGATGATTAGAATGATTGACAAATATTTTATTTGTAGTCTACAATGAGTGGATAGAAAACACACTTGGGCTTGATATATAAAATATGAAATATACATACATATGTACATCTTAATATACAGGGATATATATAGAGAGAAACAAAAACTGAAAATATTCAGAAGATGAACATTCGTGTATAAGCATATAGATATTCATATATTTACAGAACAAATTTACACGGAGTACAAGAAATACAAAAAAACTAAGAGGTGACATCATGGTCTCACAGCTGTTTCTGGAATTACCTAATAGTTGAAAAGTTGGGAGATGGAGTATGCAAAAGATCATTGATATGCAACCAGTGGTGGATGCATATAAACATTATCGTAAGACTGGTCCCTGTCTTCAGGGTGGAAAAATGGGCATCTGTGTGTGTGTATGTATTTCGTTTTTGGATTTGGTTTGCAAGATTCTTTATGTGAGCTTGTGTGTTGAAGCATATTTTGTTGTCTCTGGGGAGAGTCATTCTCTTTTAGTGCCTTATTATTTAATACACACACCAGTTTGATTTCCACTCATTTACTTATTTATTTTTCCTAAAATGTTCATTGTGCCTTGCAACCTTTTTGTATGTATTCTGCATATTCATGTGTTTGTGTTTATGTGTTTTTATGTATGTATGTGTGTTTGTATATGTGCGTGTGTGTATCTCTGTCTCCTTGTGTGTGCATATTTGAGTGTGTGTGTGTGTGTGTGTGTGTGTATGGGCTTTTGTAACTATGTACTGTGTCTGTATGTATGGATGTGTGTCTCCTTATGTGAAGTGAAGTGTGTGTGTATGGTCATGTGTTTCAGTCTTCATTTGCTTATGTGTGTGAGTATGTGTGCTTGTCTCTTTATATAACCTATGTACCTACCCGTCTGTATGTCTATCTGTTTACATTCATATCCATTTGCCTACATACATGTGCATATACACACACACACATCTACATAACAGCCCACTAAATATTCTATCTGTATATAAATATAAACTGTGGGTATGGGGTATGATCACTTCTTATGTATATTTACTATTTAGAACTGGGGATGTTTCATTTATGAGGACTTACTTCTGTATTTGTCTGAGGGTTAGGTCCTTTGGGTGCTTGGATAAAATGCAGATGTCAAGTTGACCCAGGCTGCCTCCAGCAATTATAGACTGTTCTACTTCCTCTCACTGTAGAATATGGAGGACTGATTTTTGTTGTCATATAGTCTCAAATGTTCATTTAGTTTTTCCATAATGCTCCTAGATGTCTCCCCTATGTATGTCATGTTCATGTCTTTAGAAGCACCTATGCATCTTATGCTGTAGACTACATTTCTAGTTCTACAGTTAATGCCAGGGTTAATCCTACATACCATTAAGTTATCATTAGTGCATATGGTATTCTCAAAGGGGTACATCCTACATAGTTGTGATCTGAAAGAGTTTCCTGGCCTTTCAGCAATCTTAATGTTGAGTCTGGTCTCCTTCAGAGCTTTCCTAAATCTATGGGATAATTCTCCATGGGCTGTGGCCTCTACAAACATCACTCCTTGATATTTGTCAGAGGGAACCCACCAACTTCATAATGGGCTAAATTGCACTGTAACAATCAAATGACTCAAAAAGGTGCATTTAAAAGGAACAGTTAGTAAACAGTCAAAGGTTTTCTTGAAGGTTGAAAAATGTAACAAGTAACGGCAAGATTATACAAAATGATGCCTGCCTTTAGGTGGTAAAGACAAAATCAAATGCGAAAGTTAAATATTATTATTATCATCTATATGGTATTTTATCAGACAACAATTTATACCTGTCTACAGGAATTCAAAAGCTCCTGTCTTTGGTTCAATGCATATTTATCCTGGAACAGCATAAAAAGTTTTTTGGTCAAGAACAAGTTGCATCTCATAAGGCATCTATATGCTCTGTGCATATATGGTGTGGCTTTCTCAAAGATCAACCAGCTGATATTGAAAGGACGAGTATCATTTTCTTTTAAATGCCAGACATATTTGGCAAGACTACCTATACACACATGAAAATATGAATAGAAATGGCTTTTCTGATAATTTTTCTACTTTAATAATTAGATGTCTATAGGATATTAGGTGTTTACAAAAGGTGACTCTGACAGGAGTTTCTCACTTAAATGCAGTTTTGAAACTGACATTTTAGAGTTTGTTGTCTATTGTGTAAGTAAGGCAATTTAACTACAAACATACACCTATATAAACATGCATACACACATATACATATATATATATATATATACACATACACATAAACATGCACACACATATTTATATACATATACACACACACAGAAACAAAAAAACACATACATATGTATCCATGCACATATATTCATACATACATGCACATACACATATGTGTATATAAAAAAAGGGGGAAAGGAGAATTAAGTAGATCAAGAGTAAAGAAATTGTTTTGGTGATCATTTTGGAGTGAAATGGTGCCATAAAACTTAAGTGCAAACATACATGCCAGCAAATCTACATACTGATACAGTCACACATGTATTTATTATACAAGCATAGTGTACACACACACACACATGTCCACACACGGCATATACACATTTTTATAGAGACATATATACTCATATAAACGCACACAGATACATACATGCATAAAAAGTGCTAAATAAAAACATAAAAATACCATGAACAAAGTAAATATAGGGTGTGAACAGTATTTGAGGATAGATTTATGGTTCTAAAAAATGCTCATATAATAACAAAAAGAAGCTTTTAAAAAAGGGGGTTAACAGGACATACCCCTTAGCTGTTGTTTCTTTATAGAATTGTTTCCTTACCTGATTCAATGGAATGTTATGACCAACCATACAGCGGAGACAGTAGATGAGTGCTGATAGTGTTATGGCCCGGGGAGCATTACAGTTGCCATGTACCTGGTGTGTTGTGCCAGTGAAGTCAAATACTGCTGTCCCCTGAAATAAACACACATTTCTAAGAATGTTTCAATATTTAGGGTATGGATGATGATAATAAATTGTGACAATTAATATTCAATTGTAATCAGCCCTTGATCATAAGAAGAGCTAGATTAAGACCAGCTGATGGCCTAAACACAGCCCAACTCTTCAACTCTTCCACTGTCCAATTCAGTGACTTTCAAAGTAGTTTTTGAGGAATCCTGGGGCTCCATGAAAAATAATCTAGGATTCCACAAAATAAGGTGTCTTTTAATAAAACTTAATAAACATATACTTTATAAAATAAATGCTATTCTCCATTTTCAAAAATTAATTGTGGTTTTATTTTCATATGGGTTAATTTCCACATTAAAACAATTTTCTTTTTATTAAATGTTTTACTGAAATTAAGTTGGTGGTGGTGGAAATCATTTTTAAGATATTGGTATTCAGTAATTTTGGAAAATGGTACAATGGGTTCTGTGTCAAAATTTGCTTGGGAATTATTGGTGTAACTGACAAAACTAACAGTAAAAAAAAAAAATGTAAATTTTCAATGCTTAAAAGGTAAAAAAGCCCAACAAAAACACTATAATTTACCATTTGTACCCATGAAGTCCAGCATTGGATAACTAAACTAGCTCTCTCATCCACTCAATGCCTTAAGCACATACTTATATTGTTTAATGGTTAATCCATGCTGGTTAAAAGGTGTTAATGATTATGAAACTGTGAAGCAGCCATTGAAACCAAGGACTTGTGTACTGGAGAGAAAAGTAATTATCCAATGCCGTCAGTCCAATAAAATGCATCACCTAGTCCACAATATAAAGTAGCTAGTGATAGAAAAGCTATCCAATTGTAGAAAATTAAACCAAAATAAAGAAAAATGAACTACAGAAGATACATGGATTCCATAAGCTGTATCTTGAGAAGCAGTAACAGTTGTCTAGCCCATGTCAACATGGAGAAAATGAATGTAAAAATTATGTAGATCAGTGCTTCTCAACCACTTTTTGCCTATGGACTCCTTTGATTCCTATTTTACATTACTGGACCTTCATAGGCATTCAATGTATATAAAAAAGTCCCACTATATTTTTATAATAGCTATTAGGAATGATATTAAAAAAATTTTAATATTTTGCATATTGTAGAAGTAGAAGTAATTTATTGCACATGAATTTTAACAACAAAATCTTATATGGACCCCAATCGAGAACCACTGATGTGAACATATATTATGTTCACATCACTGCAACAAAATTATAACAAACCTTGCTCTCATTTATATTAACTCGCAGTCGAATACATGACCCATCATCCATAAAGTCCTCAGCAAACAGCTGAGTGCTTCCAGTACGTTTTCTTGTCTCTTTGGCAATAGAATGAAGCATATCACTGACAGCAATTTCAGCATTTTTCTGTAAGAGGAAGCAGAACACACACAAATGGAATTTAAATAAAGGAGAAAACAAAAAAGTTAAGAAGACATCTAATAGCAGTTAGAAGATATCTAATAGCACTAGTTGTTGCTTAGCATTTGGTCTGGTTAATTCAATTCTATCATACACCACTCACTTTGATCAATAAAGGACTATTTGCAACTCTTTCAAGTTCCTTTCTGGATGAATATTTAAAAAAAAGTACATACTGTGATTGTTTAACCTAGAGAACAGCACTGATACAAGAAACCTTCGATCAAAAGTATCTCAGTTGCAACCATTTTTTTTACCAGACATAGTGTATCTAGGACTACATTATTCGATGTGCCCTTTTTTAAGATGATATGGTGTGTGTGTGTGTGTGTGTATAATAAATAATTTATATATATATTATTTATTATTTAATTGAATGCGTCACATCAATTTCCAAGTATATATGTGTATGTGTGTGTGTGAAAAGGTTGAATTATATTTCTTCTTTTTTATTTTGGAGGATTCCAAAAACTGATTTCTAATAAAGATTCTTCATATTTTGATGGTAGATATGAAAATAATACTTGTATGTGGTGTGTTATGTGAATTTATGGAAAGGTATCCCATAGAACTCAACAAATTTGTTAAGTTCTATGGGATACCTTTCCATAAATTCACATAGCACACCATATATATATATATAGGGCACAGAAAGTGTGTCTATAGCCAGCTGGAGGAGGTGTCCTCCTGGGGCTACAAACTACAGTAGCATCCACCCTTAGGGGTTAGCCATATTCAAATGGCAAATATACGTCACGATGTGTTGCTGCTACTGTTTATAACTCGCTCTGAGATTTATCATTATATATATATAGGCGCAGGAGTGGCTGTGTGGTAAGTAGCTTGCTAACCAACCACATGGTTCTGGGTTCAGTCCCACTGCGTGGCATCTTGGGCAAGTGTCTTCTGCTATAGCCCCGGGCCGACCAATGCCTTGTGAGTGGATTTGGTAGACGGAAACTGAAAGAAGCCTGTCGTATATATGTATGTATGTGTGTGTGTTTGTGTGTCTGTGTCTGTCCCCCGAGCATTGCTTGACAACCGATGCTGGTGTGTTTGCGTCCCCGTCACTTAGCGGTTTGGCAAAAGAGACCGATAGAATAAGTACTGGGCTTACAAAGAATAAGTCCCGGGGTCGATTTGCTCGACTGAAGGTGGTGCTCCAGCATGGCCGCAGTCAAATGACTGAAACAAGTAAAAGAGTAAAAGAGAGAGTATATATATATATATATATTGGTAAAAACGGTACGATAACAAAAGAAAGAAAGAGACCTCAATATTATGTGAATAGAGGAAATTTCTCTATAAAATAATATGTTACATTACTCAATAGTCAAGATAAAACTCTGAGTTTCAGATGCCGAAGTTAATTTCCACTTCGGCATCTGAAACTCACAGTTTTATCTTGACTATTGAGTAATGTAACATATTATTTTATATATATATATATATATATATATATATATATGGTAGAAATGACTGATGTCCCTCTTAGCGTGAGGCATGTATGTATAATAATGCCCTCTATATATAAATTAATATGTTCAATAAGAAAGAACTATTTTCGAAATTTTTCTCTTACGAGGTTTTTCACGCTATCTACCTGATAATTTCTTGTTAAGATTCCTTATTAAGAGGTTATCCTTAATTGTTAAATTTAAATTTATTCCGAAAAAAATTTTCCTATCCGAAATGCAATTCGAAGAAGCCCGCCATTTACCGGATGTATAATATGTAAACTTCTCCATGTGCTTCGTTGGAAGAGAGCAGATGGCTGTTCGACTTCGACGGTACAGGTCGTTTATTTATGATATATTCAGAATCAGTCTTGCTGATGAGTATGGTCGCAATTCTGCGGTAAGTACGAAATCACAGGTGATACAAGACTAAATTCATTTTTTAAATGTCTTGCTTTGAAAAGTTGCATTGGGTATGATTAGTAAAATTTTTTGGTAGAAATGACTGATGTCCCTCTTAGCGTGAGGCATGTATGTATAATAATGCCCTCATCATCATCATCGTTTAACGTCCGTTTTCCGCGCTAGCACGGGTTGGACGGTTTCGACCGGGGTCTGGGGAGTCAGGGGCTGCCCCAGGCTCCAGTCTGGTCTGGCAGTGTTTCTACAGCTGGATGCCCTTCATAACACCAACCACTCCGCGAGTGTAGTGGGTGCTTCTTACGTGCCACCTGCACAGGTGCCAGAGGGGTCTGGCATCGGCCACGGTCGGTTGGTGCTTTTTATGTGCCACCTGCACAGAAGCCAGTCGGGGCAGTGCTGGCATCGGCCACGTTCGGATGGTGCTTTTTATGTGGGGGGGAGGGTGCAGAAATATAGGGGAGCACCAGTGGGGAGGGGTGTTCGGAGTGTTCATGTACTTGACTCAACAGGTCTCCTCAAGCACAGCGGGACAATCTGGGATCCGGGGTACTTTGAATGGGCAGGGGCTATGCGGAACTGATGCAGGAAGCAGCCCGGGTCTTTGCAGTCATAGCATATCTCCAGAGATCTCGGTCCTTCGCCATTGCCTCAGTGAGGCCCAACGTTCTGAGGTCATGCTCGACTGCCTCATCCCATGTCTTCCTGGGTCTACCTCTCCCCCTGATACCTTCAACTGTTTGGGAGTGGCACTTCTTCACACATCTCTCCTCATCCATCCGCAGCACATGACCATACCATCGCAAGCGTCGCTCTTGCACACCACATCTGATGCTTCTTATATCCAGCATTTCTCTCAGGATGCTTACACTCTGTCGTGCGTGCACACTGACATTACATATCCAGCGGATCATGCTAGCTTCATTTCTTTCAAGTCTACGCATGTCCTCTGCAGTCATAGCCCATGTTTCATTACCGTGAAGCATGGCAGTTCGCACACATGCATCATACAGTCTACCTTTCACTCTGAGGGAGAGACCCTTTTTCGCCAGTAGGGGTAGGAGCTTTCTGAACTTTGCCCAGGCTATTCGTATTCTAGTGGTGATACTCTCTGTGCATCCACCTCCGCTACTAACTTGGTCACCCAGGTAGCGGAAACTATCAACTACTTCTAGTTTCTCTCCCTGGAGTGTGATGGAATCTGTTTTCTGAGTGTCTGTGGTGTCTATTGTCCCTGTGCATCTGCCGCACATGAAAGCTATCTTATCTGTTAATTTCCCTTTAATGTTGCTGCACCTCTTGTGCGTCCATAGCTTACATTGGGTGCATCTTATGGAGTTTCTACCTGCACCTTTCCTACAGATTGAGCAGGGCCACCTACCCGAGGGGGTGTGTGCTGAGTACGCCTTGCTGCTTACTATTACTTTGGTCTTTGCTACATTTACTCTAAGGCCCTTTGATTCTAACCCTTGCTTCCACACCTGAAATTTCTTTTCTAGTTCCGGTAGTGATTCTGCTATGAGAGCCAGGTCATCAGCATAGAGGAGCTCCCAGGGGCATCCTGTTTTGAATTCCTCTGTTATTGCCTGGAGGACTATGATGAATAGAAGGGGACTGAGGGCTGAGCCCTGGTGCACACCTACTTCTACCCGGAATTCTTCACTATATTCGTTGCCAATCCTAACCTTGCTGGCAGCCTCTCTGTATAGAGCCTGTACAGCCCTTATTAGCCATTCGTCAATCTCCAGTTTCCGCATCGACCACCAGATAAGGGAACAGGGAACCCTGTCAAAGGCTTTCTCCAAGTCCACAAAGGCTATGTAGAGGGGTTTATCTTTAGCTAGGTACTTCTGCAGTTGTCGGACCAGGAATATAGCATCAGTGGTGCTTCTACCTGGCACAAAACCGAACTGCATTTCATCTAAGCAAATTCTCTCCCTAATGAGATGGGTTATGACCCTCTCTGTGACCTTCATCACCTGGTCCAACAGTTTGATACCCCTGTAATTATTTCTATCTAGAGCATCACCCTTACCCTTGTAGCAGTTGACTATGGTGCTGCTACGCCAGTCATTGGGTATGACTCCATTGTGAACTACCTGGTTTACAATGCGGGTGACTATGCCATAGCCCACATAGGCAGCTGTTTTAAGCATCTCAGCAGTGATTCCTGATGGGCCAGGGGCTTTGCCTGGTTTCATATCCTTAATTGCCTTATCTACAAGGGAGCTGTCTATTCGGGTAGCTAGTCCCTCTACTGGGTCAACAGTTGGCAGGCTCTCCTCCTCCCATTCATTCTCCTCGTTCAGCAGTCTTTCGTAATGGCTTCTCCAAGCCTCTTTCTTTTCACTAACAGTAAAAGCAAGTGCCCCATCATCCACGCGGACACATTTCTCTCCTGTAACATCACTATTTTCTCTGACACACTGTCTGGCAATCCGAAATACCTCAGCTCTTTGGTCCTCACGTCGCTGGACATTGGCAAACTTCTTCTTTTCTGCTACATCTTTGGCTATGTATACCTGCCGCCCAGCCTCCCTTTTGGCTGCCTGGTACAGTTCCCTGCTGCCCCCATCCCTCCAGGCCCGTCTCTTTGCACTAATGGCTTTATCTACTGCACTATTCCACCACCACGTAACTCTAGGTCTGGAAGGGACTTTGCACCATCCACAGACTCGGTCTGTGGCACTCAGCAAGCTGTCCTGTAGGAATTCCCAGCTACCTTCTATGTCTGACGTCTGGAGCTCCTCCTCCCTCTCATCAAATTTCTTGATGAGTATGTCCCTAAATTTCTGACCATGTGAAGGGTTCTTTAGCCTCCAAATCCTTCTTTTCTGGATTGGTTTGTTTCTTGGAGTCCTTCTGGCCTCAAGCTTAAAGTCACTGATGATTAGTCTATGCTGAGGGATACATTCTTCACCCGGGAGGGTCTTTGTATTCAAGAGTGACCCTGCATCCCGCTGTCTGGTGAGGATGAAGTCTATTTGGCTAGCGGAGTCTCCTGACTGATAGGTTATAAGGTGGCAGTCAGGCTTCTTGAAGTTAGTGTTGCAGATTGAAAGGTTACATGCATCACAGAATTCCAGCAGTCTAGTTCCCTCATCATTTCTGGTGCCAATACCATGGCCACCGTGTACCCCAGTGAAGATACCCGATTCCCGCCCAACATGCCCATTAAAATCTCCACCCACAAATCATTTGGTAGTCCCGCTTGTGGGGCATAGGCGGAGATAATCGTAGCTGTGCCACTCTGTAGGACCAACCTGAGCTTGAGCACTCTATCGCAAACCCTGACAACCTCTATGACCTTATCCACCCATTTCTCCGCAAGGAGAATGCCTACACCCCCTACACCTTCCATGTTACCTTGCCAGAAGAGTTTGTACCTAAGTGCCTTGCCTGTGAGGACCCTAGCTGAAGCACCTCTCCATCTTACCTCTTGTATGCAGCATAGATCAACCTGTCTTCTCTCTAGCATCTCTACAATCTCACTAGACCTGCCTTTCAATGTACCAATATTGATAGTGCCAACTCTGAAAACTGGGAAGGAGATATGGGGGGGAGGGGGGCAATTCAGTGCCTGAGAAGAAGAGGGTTGTTGTGGTGGTGATGGTTTCCGTGGCATTTTTCTTCTGATCTCTCTTCCGACCTGACAACATTCAAGCATTGTAGGCATGTTAAGATTGTGGACCTGCCGTGGGCAGGAGCTGGTGTTAGCAGTGTTGTAGGCATAAGCGTTAAGGTCATTGATGATGTAGATGTGGCAGAAAGGCTGAAATTATTGAAATTAGCATTCTAAGCAAGCGTTATCGTCACTGAGTAACGTAATTAGGCAGTGTAGGAAGGAGGAAAAACACAGATATTCTAGAGTTGAGTTGGGGGGGGGGGTCCAGCTGAGAAAGGTTCCACCAGTGAGAAGAGAGGGAGAGAAAGTGGGGGGGTGCAGGTAATATAGGGAAGCACCAGCAGGGAAGGTTGGGGTAAGGAAGAACGATGACAGGGAGGGGTTGGAACAGGTTCGTAAGAGATAAAAACATAGGATATCACGAGGGGGGGGACTGGAAGGAGATAGCCGGTTGAGGCGGTGACAGATTCAAAACAGGAGGAACGTAAGATCAGTGGGGCGGTTGATGAGCTGTGGCGCTAGTTGCTTGTCTTGGTGGGGGGAGGTGTAGTACACAGTGAAAGCATGTGAGGAGGAGGGGTAGGAGGGAGAGACACGTGATGGTGGTGGAGGAGGAGGGAGGAGGGAATATCCGGTGTAGATGGTGTGAACAGTGTTCACCGGTATTGGTGGTGGGGGTGGGAAAGGGCGGGAGCACCGCGAATGGCGAAGATCGGATTAAACTTCGTAGAGAAAGATAAAGATAGGGAAAGCGTGGCGAAGATCGAATTAAACTTCGTAGAGAAAGATAAAGATAGGGAAAGCATGGCGAAGATCGAATTAAACTTCGTAGAGAAAGATAGAGGGTACCTTAAGGGATTAAATTTCGTAGAGAAAGAATAAGATAGGGAAGGCAAGCTCGTTAGTGTATAAGTTCAAACATTTAAAAATGATTAGCGGCAAATGTATGTAAGTTGTGCGAGATACGGAAGATAGGGAGAGAAAAAAATATTGACTTGCTGTGAACATCAGTGATCAGGAAGAATGATAGGGGTGGCGGGGACCAGGTGCCTTTAGATGGATTGACCGGAAGTCTCTGATTTGGAGAAGAAGGAAGTTTGAATTTGGGAATGGTAATGGCGATTTCGTTTTTGAAGAAGATACCGCGAATGGCGAAGATCGGATTAAACTTCGTAGAGAAAGATAAAGATAGGGAAAGCGTGGCGAAGATCGAATTAAACTTCGTAGAGAAAGATAAAGATAGGGAAAGCGTGGCGAAGATCGAATTAAACTTCGTAGAGAAAGATAAAGATAGGGAAAGCGTGGCGAAGATCGAATTAAACTTCGTAGAGAAAGATAGAGGGTATCTTAAGGGATTAAATTTCGTAGAGAAAGAATAAGATAGGGAAGGCAAGCTCGTTAGTGTATAAGTTCAAACATTTAAAAACGATTAGCGGCAAATGTATGTAAGTTGTGCGAGATACGGAAGATAGGGAGAGAAAAAAATATTGACTTGCTGTGAACATCAGAAATTAATATGTTCAATAAGAAAGAATTATTTTCGAAATTTTTCTCTTATGAGGTTTTTCACGCTATCTACCTGATAATTTCTTGTTAAGATTCCTTATTAAGAGGTTATCCTTAATTGTTAAATTTAAATTTATTCCGAAAAAAATTTTCCTATCCGAAATGCAATTCGAAGAAGCCCGCCATTTACCGGATGTATGATATGTAAACTTCTCCATGTGCTTCGTTGGAAGAGAGCAGATGGCTGTTCGACTTCAACGGTACAGGTCGTTTATTTATGATATATTCAGAATCAGTCTTGCTGATGAGTATGGTCGCAATTCTGCGGTAAGTACGAAATCACAGGTGATACAAGACTAAATTCATTTTTTAAATGTCTTGCTTTGAAAAGTTGCATTGGGTATGATTAGTAAAATGTTTTGGTAGAAATGACTGATGTCCCTCTTAGCGTGAGGCATGTATGTATAATAATGCCCTCTATATATAAATTAATATGTTCAATAAGAAAGAATTATTTTCGAAATTTTTCTCTTATGAGGTTTTTCACGCTATCTACCTGATAATTTCTTAAGATTCCTTATTAAGAGGTTATCCTTAATTGTTAAATTTAAATTTATATATATATTTATATATGTATATATTAAAATAAGCAACAGGATATTAAGCGGCTCCATTTAATTGAAAAATGCAATCATTACATCAGTTTAAATACAGGGCTATCCTCAGTTGCATCAATAAATAGAATGTTTTAATCAGTTAGACATATTAATATAATTTTACTCAAATTCTCTAATAGAGCAAGAAGAGGGAGAAAGTCCATGTTACTATTAATGTGACTCAGAATATACTACACTTCTAAGAACTGTATGAAGTTTGTAAGGGTCATAGCTTGTAAATGATTGTGCCCCTTTAAAGGGGCAAGATGCTAATAAAAGTGAACCACAATCCTTTACAAGCTATGGCCCTAACAAACTTCATACAGTTCTTAGAAGTGTAATATATTCTAAGTCACATTAGTAGCAACATGGACTTTCTCCCTCTTCTTGCTCTATTAGAGAATTTGAGTAAAATTATATTAATGTGTCTAACTGATTAAAACATTCTATTTATTTATTGAATCGGTCATACTGCATCACCTCTTGATATCCTGTTGCTTATTTTAATTTGATTTTATTCACCTTACTTTGAGTTGTACGGATAATACCGCATTAACTTGGCGCTTCAATGTAAGTATCTAATTCAACTGAATCTCAATTATTTATATATATCTATATATATAAAATTAATGTAGACAGCAGTTTGCAAAGCTTCACCAAAAAGGAAAACTATAAGTGTCATTAAATGCGAATATATATATATATATACACATGGAAAAATGTGAGCAAGAGAAATAATATTCTTAAGATTATAAACCTGGAAAATTACAGGACAAGTTATTACACTTGGAAAAGTTCAGGTCAACTTATTACATATGGTAAAGTACAGAACAAGAAAATTTTATTTACATTATTTACATTTGACAGATATTTGTCCTCATCTTCTTTGTTGTTAACACAACATTTCAGCTGATATGCCCTCTAGCCTTCATCAGGTGTCTTGGGGAAATTTCGAACCTGGGTTCTCATTCCTAAGGTGTTTTTCGATGTTGTTATTATTGTTGTTGTTGTTGGTATTATTATTATTATTATTATTATCATCATTCAGATCACTGCCTGGAACCGAACTCAGAATTCTTACTTAAAATATTGCAGCTAAGGATAAAATTTCAAATAAAATATTTAGATTTAGAAAATATTAGCTTTTATTAAAACTAAAAATTTAATTACAAGTTATTGCTTCTATCTGTTATTACTTGTTACTTCTATTAAAAATGAAAAATAACTCAATAAAAATATTTTTTGCACTTTAAAAACTTCATTGTTTTAATTATTAATTAATAATTAGGAATTTGAAAACAGGTTGTAAAAAATAATAGTAGTACATAATTAGTTAGTACAATAAATAGAATAATACAAAAATTAGTTATATATTGCAATAGAATCTAACTATAACAACAAATTCACAGTAAAATTTGCTTGAATTATTGTCAAGTTTTCACATTTATAGTCTTGGATCCAATGCCTATTTTTTACATAATGAATTTGCCTACCATATACACTATTCTACTTTGCATAAAACTTTAGCCATACTAGTACTTCCAGCTCTCATTTTTTAAGTATTCTAGTGTCAATATTTTAACAAAATGATGCTACCTTTTTTAATTATATGTTACTTTGTAAATTAAAGTAAAATAATTTTTAATATTGAAATATTATCCTTAGCTGCAATATTTTAAGTAAAAATTTTCTTGTTCTATACTTTACAAGAAATATAATAAGTTGTTCTGAACTTTTCCAAGTGTAATAACTTGTCCTGTAATTTTCTAGGTTTATAATCTTAAGAATATTATTTCTCTTGCTTGCATTTTTCTATGTCATCCATGTTTTTCCCAGGCTATGCTATTACGCTAATTAATAATGTGTCAAATGTACCAATTAGCAGTGTCATTTATAATTTTTTCCTTACCTCAATCATGCCAATGACATATATTAAAAGTCTTCTTATAGAACTATATTCATAAAAAAGTATAGAAGTATATTATCACCCTCAGATTTCAGAAAAAAACACTCATAACGTTTTTCTTTTAAAACTTCATTATATGAGATCGATACCATGAAATTCCTTGAATTGAGCTCTATTATTTAAGCTTAATTAAAATATAGTTTGTTTTTTTAGTTATACTTAAATCCAATTTTTTGTCTTACTTATATCTTTTTTTATGATACAACTTTTCTGATACAAAGTTTTGTTGCATGGAACCAAAACTATGAATCATTGAAGCTAAGATAAATATATTTTACTTTAAAAATAAAAAAAGTTATTTAGATCTAAACTTGATTGGTGGTATTACTTACTCTCCTATAACATTGCTACAAATTTTGATGTAAACTTTTTTCTACTGGATCAAATCTCAATTTATTTTATGCCAAAATGTAGCTAGGGACTAGTCATCTTCAAAAATGTTAACAGTTTTCAATTTGGTTAAGAACTGAATTAACGAAAAGCTCTGAAAGATGCTGCATGTGAGTAAATTGCAGCCTTAAGAATATTATTCAACTACTACTGTAGTTGAATGATATGTGTGTGTGTGTGTGTATAAGTAATGAAGATGTCTCTATATAGTTGCTTGATATGCTACATATAGGAGCCAGTTAATTCTCCGTTAAACACTTCCACTGCTTTAGACATGGAAAAGACACGGTAAATAATACTTGGATGGTCATGGTTGTAATGTGCTTGATCATAGGTCTTTAAGAGTTGACTTGAGGCTAAACTCTAATTGCAAGCACACACACACATCAGATTGAGTCAAAAGTATTAATAGTAGGTACCACTACAGAATACTGTACAATGGAGTTTGACCCTGAAAAAATCACACTTTTTGCTTCATTTTCATTTTCCAAGGAAAATTATATATCATTTGAAAGTTATGGATGTGAACCTTCTTCTTATATAGTTTTAATTAAAATCCTTCAGTTACATATGTCAGGGTCCCTCAAACACTCTGGTATTTCCATGCATTTACAAAGTTTGTCCCATTTTTTTGTAACTGCTGAAGAGTAGCCCACATTCTAGTTTAATGCACTTGAGTACCATAACTCAAGTTGTGTTAAAATCATACTGTCATGAAGAAGAAGCGTTTTGCTTTATTTTGACAAAAAAATTGATGGTTTAGGTCAGATAATTGTTACGAAATATAAAAGTTAAAATTTCATTATTAATTTTCACTTAAAAAAGGACGTATTTTCTTCAAGATGAAAAAAAATTTCTCACGAATTCTATATGGTTGTTGATATTTCTGGTTGTGATATGGCGAAGAAGCACAAAGTCACTAAAGAGGGTGGTATATTGATCCTACTTGCCAAACTAATGTATTTGTGTGTGGCAAGAGGTCTAACAGAACACAAATCCAAGACTTCAAGTATTGCAATTGAGCCAGGTTTTCAAGAAATGGGCAAACTAATTACTAAGTAAACATAAATTTTTACAAAAAATGTATTAAACTGAGAATGTTGTTTTTTTCTCTCTTGCTATTTTAACATATGGAGGGCTATTAGGTAAATCTAGCAGATATTCTTGTACATACAAATTTAGTTTTTCTTCAAGAAATATTGGTCAAATTCCACCAGTAAAGATTATATTCATTGCACAAAGCCAGATGTGATTTTTTTTTCTGATTTTGAATACAGTTAGTGTTTACATATTAATTTTGAGTTTTTTTTCTCTCTTCTCCCTAGCTAACAAGTTTGCTGTAAGTTACAGATTTACAGATGTTAAAGCCTTTATTTTACATTTTTAATGCTTAAAACAAGGTATTAATTTTCACATTTCGTTTGTTTTGTAATCTAGGTCTACATGCAATTCTAAGGAAGGTATCAGATGGTTTTGGGATGAGATAGAAACAATAGTTAAATCTCCCTTAAATTACACATCTCTATATTTTAAAATATTTCCAAATTTTTTTCTTTCTTTTTTTTTTTTCGAAAAGTTTCTCCCATCATTTTTAAGTGTGTGGTGCAAACAAAACTGTTGAAAATTGGTCTGGAAAATAAATAAAGAGATAGAGAGAGAAAGGGAGAGAGCGAGGAATTGTAAATTTTCCAAAATTTTTTCATTTCCAAGACTAATGCAAAAAAAAAAATAATAATCTTTATCTAAATAGAAAATCCAACTTAAGTGACATCTTGATATGAAATTTTGCCATTTATAGCTACAAGCCACACCAACTTGAGCTTTAGCATATTTATACTAAGTAAGGAGGTAAATAAATCCTGCAATTTTGGGATATGACACCATTTCAATAAAATTTTAATAGACTATTAAAATTTTATTGAAATGGTGTCATATCCCAAAATTGCAGGATTTATTTACCTCCTTACTTAGTATAAATGTGCTAAAGCTCAAGTTGGTGTGGCTTGTAGTTTTAGATTTAACTAGGTCTGAAAACACTGCAAAATTGACTGTTGTTGCATGTAACACCCTTACTCAACCACTCAAACTGTTAAATTCTAAATGGGACTTGATTTCCTCATGTCCCCACGTAAGGAAGTCCCTTCTAAAATTCTTCAAGCTTCCAACATGTTAACAATCTAATGGCTTTACATAAATATTTAAAACACTGCCCCCACTCCCCAAGTTTTCTTTCTAAGAACCTGAAGAAAATAGGCAACTACTATATCATGGTTACTATTAATTTGAAGCTGATTATCACCTCAGTTTCAAAGATACGACATCACAAATATAGCTACTTGCCTAATTAGGCAAATTAGGCAAAATTTTGGCCAATTCATTGACCATTCAAATTGTCATATTTCTTAAAATATTCAGCTGAATTTCACAAATGAGATATCAATGTTTCATTTTGGATGCTCTCCAAGAAAATTACATTTAAATATTTTCAAAAATTCACAGTAGTATCTACTAATTGCTCAAACAAATTACATATAAAAACCATGTAATCATCAAAATCTATCTCATCATATTATATTGTTTGTGTCATCATTGTACCAGAATCTCAATTCTACACATACCATTTGGCTGGTTTAGACCCCCCCCCCCACAAAAAAACTCTCTGCACCCATTTTCAACCTCAACCTCATTGTTGAACCTTCATCTGTGCAGGAATCAAGCCATGGCTTGGAAAAGGTGTTAATCTGATGGTGCAAGGTCTGGACTGTAGGCAGGATGAGGAGGCAATACTTCCACCACCCTCAAGTTCACTCTTGGTCATAGTGGCAGTGTGCGCTGGAGCACCAAACACACAACATGGCCTTCTGTTCAAATCACCCTTGTTTGGCAAAGGTTCTGAAGCTTGGCTAGAATGAAGCCATTGGTTTCTCTTATTGGGATTACAAAAATAGATCCATTTTTCATCCCCAGTTACAATTCAGTTCAAAAATGGGAATCTCAAGAATTTGCTAGTAGTTGTTTGTAAATGTTCATATATAGTTGAGCCTGGTCACTGGTCAGTACATGAAAAGTTTCTTGAGAGCATCGGTTTGCAAAGCCAAGCTTATGGAGGCCATGATTGATAGTGCTTTGTGAAGGAACAAGTTCTACTGAAAATGCACAAGTGTTTGTGCTTAGCTATTGTTCAACCCTTTCAAGCAAGGCTTCATCTACCACAACAGAATACTGACAGAACCTTCCTGAACTTAGTAAGCAAATATTTTCCTAGCAGCCACAAGTTTCATAAGGTTATTAATGAAAGTTAGTTACAGCTGCATAGACAATTTTGCCTCTTCTTTAGCTAGAATAGAAAAAAAACTAAATCCACCCACTACTAATGAACCCTTACTTCAATGCAACCATCTTAAAAACAGTGCATGCTCTCTTTACAGTAAATGCCCTAAAAAAATGTTTATTGCTCTGAAGTTTCAGCTACTAATAGTGACAGCAAAAATACAAAATAGGTCTTACTGAGAACACTTTCAAATTGAAGTATATTCAACATACAAATACCTTCAAACATGAAGACAAATAATCTGCAACAACTTTCTCAATTTATATTTGGAGTTTAAGAAACAAAGAAGCTAACTATAGCATTAATTGGACTATCATAGAATCAGCTCCAGCATGTTCCATCAGTAGCAAGTGCCAACTCTGCTTAGCAGAAAAATTTAACACCTTTACTCTACCACTCAAACTATTAAACTCCAAGTGGGAGTTGATTTCCTTCTAAAATTTTTCAAGCTACCAGCGAGTTAACAATCTAATATTCCTTCAACTATCCCTGGGATGTTCATATGTCAACCCATTGCCTCACCAATAAACCATCATCTGTACCAGCACTATATATTTTTTTTACTAGTATCCACATATACAGGACCTGACCTTTGTTACAGTTGCTATATGCCATGATACCTCATATCTTCAACAGTTGAAACCCACTTTCTCTTTCTCGCAACACAGTTTGGATATCATGGCTTATTTCTAAACCAGAGAACATTCTAACATCCCATTTGTCAATAAGAGACAATTCACTGTTATATATTATTTTACTTAACTCCCCTGATTTATCTACTTTAGATTCATTCCATGTAATTCAGTCCACTCCCTTCACATGTCAAATTTCTGCATCTTTTTCTTATTTCTACATCCCTTATTTCATAATTTTTATAGGTGTGTATATACATGTGTGTATGTGCATGTATGTACGCATGTATATGTATGTGCTCATGTATATTTTATATACATGCATATATGCATGTGTGTGTGTGTGTTTACAAGCTCTACAATCTATAAAGTATTTTATTTGCATACACTTGTTATACCTCATGCTACCTCACATCTTCCAGAGTTTGAAACCCACTTTCTCCTTTTCACAATGCAGTTTGGACAACATTTTTGAATGCCAATGCATCTACAATCCACTGTTGTAGGAGATGTTTACACACCACTCACTCCTGAACTTTGCATCATGGCTTTTACATACTTCTATACCAGAGAACAGTTAACATCCTGTCTGACAATAAGAGATATTTTACTGTTGTTTCTTATTTTACTTAACTCACCAAATTTATCAATTGCAGGTCCATTTCATATAATTCACCCACTCCCTTCACATACCGAAATTCTTATTTCTACATCCCTTATTTCATATCCTTTTATAGGTGCGTATATATGCATATACGTATGTATGTATATGCACATATGAGTGTATATATCTCTTATTATAAAAGGCAGATTTTATCATAGGATTTCTTCAATTACAATTTACCTAGCATTTTTAAGAGTAGAATGCATCGGGTCGTGACAGGTCCACTTTTTAAAATTTCAACCCCAATTAAGCAAAATTTAGAGAAAACTCACATTGTGGTGTATGAGTCAAATGCTTCTCTTAGTGTGGGATACAGCACACGCAAACGCACACACACAGTGTGCAACGAATAAAATGAAAGTAATTCACTTTCTGTAGTGAGTGATTCTTTCACTCTGCCTCCCACTTCCTCTTTACACACATAGACACGCAAATATATAAATAAAATTGTAAGCTAACGTGCGTGTGTGTGTGCATGTGTGTGTGTGTGTGTGTGTGTGTGTGATGGTGCGTGTGTGTGTGTGTGTGCGTGTGCGTGAGTGTGTGACAGGAAAGTTTTTTACGACGAATATAAGACCTATATCCAAGTAGCAGAAAGATCGACCAAAAGTGTATATAGATATTTAAATGTATTTATATATTCATCTATACACAGATGTATGTATAATGTGTGTGTATATATTTCCATAGAGGTAACATTTCACTACCGTGCGTGTGTGTGAGTGTGTGTGTGTGTGTGTGGTGTGTGTGTGTGTGTGTGATGGTGCGCGGAGGTGTGTGTGTGTGTGTGCGTGTGCGTGAGTGTGTGACAGGAAAGTTTTTTACGACGAATATAAGACCTATATCCAAGTAGCAGAAAGATCGACCAAAAGTGTATATAGATATTTAAATGTATTTATATATTCATCTATACACAGATGTATGTATAATGTGTGTGTATATATTTCCATAGAGGTAACATTTCACTACCGTGCGTGTGTGTGAGTGTGTGTGTGTGTGTGTGTGTGTGTGTGTGTGTGCGTGAGTGTGTGACAGGAAAGATTTTTAGGACGAATATAAGACCTATATCCAAGTAGCAGAAAAATCGCCCAAAAGTGTATATAGATATTTAAATGTATTTATATATTCATCTATACACAGATGTATGTATAATGTGTGTGTATATATTTCCATACACGTAACCATTCACTCCGCACAAAGTCTTTTAGGACGAAAATAAGATCTAAAGTTATCTCTAAGTAGCACAGAGATCGCCCAAAAGTGTATATAGATATATAAATGTATTTATATATTCATCTATGCACACATGTATGTATAACGTGTGTGTATATATTTCCATAGAGGTAACCATTCACTCTATACAAAGTTTTTTAGGACGAAAATATTTATATATAAAAGAAAGGTTGTGTGTCTGTCTACTCCGATTTAGATTCCTAACTACTCCCACATTTTGCGATGCAGTTTAACCAAAACCGGGTATCTTATAGTCGTCATTCATATCGAGCCCTTCTGGGTATTAGCGCGCGTCTACGATGAGTCTATGATTTTACAAATAATTTACCATCATTTTTTTCCATTTTAATGCATATTTTAAAAAATAAACGGAAGTAACTCTCAAACTTCACACCAATATGCGTGCTCATATGCGACGTAATATCACATCAGCAGCATTTCCTCACACCCTCCTTGCACTTGGCGAAGGCAAAATACCAGGGGATGAAAATGGTAATATTGCCATCGATTCCATTTGTACCATTGTTAAGACGCCTTCTGATCTCAGAGATGCAGTGTTCCCAGATCTACAAGCTAATTATCAGAATATGGAATGGATTGGCAAAAAGGCTATACTGGCCCCGAGGAATAAAACTGTTCACCATATTAATGATGAAATGCTAAAACTCATTCCTGGGGAAGTCTATGTATATCAGTCTATCGATACAACTCCTGATCCAGAGGACGTCATCAACTATCCAATAGAGGTACTCAATTCCTTTGAGCACCCCGGACTACCACCACACTTTCTCAAACTTAAAGCTGGTGCCCCTATAATGCTCATTAGAAATTTGGTTCCCCCAAAACAATGCAATGGCACACGTTTGATCGTTAAGTCCTTATCTCTCACCATAAGCTTATATCAATATTTGCCTGAATAATCATCATAATTCAGTGCAATCATTAACAGTACTTTCAAGCAATTCAGCCCCGAGCAACGCCGGGCAATTCTGCTAGTGTATATATATATATGTACGTATATATATATATATATATATATATCATCATCATCATCATCATCATCATTTAACGTCCGCTTTCCATGCTAGCATGGGTTGGACGGTTCAACTGGGGTCTGGGGAGCCCGAAAGCTGCACCAGTCCAGTCATATATATATATATGTATGTATATATATATATATGTATGTGTGTATATATATATATATGTATGTATATATATATATATGTATGTGTGTATATATATATATATATATATATATATGTATGTGTGTGTGTGTATATATATATATATATATGTATGCATGTATGTATGTATGTGTATATAGATAGAGTATGAGAGAGAGAAAGAGCGATACATGATGTGTATGTATAATATAAACAAACACATGTATACATATGTATAAATCTATATATACACATACATATATATATATATATATATATATATATATACATGCATATGTATATATACATATGTATATATATACGCGTATATGAATATATTAGGTATATGTATTTCTGTTTCAATGTGTGTGTGTACGGGTGTGTGTGAATGCATAGAGAATGTATAGAGCATAAGTGAGGGATGGAGGGGTGAGAGGGGGAGAGAGCCGGGGAAGAAGGAGAGAGAGATTGATATGGGTGTGCTCCATACAAAGTGGCCCTTGTGTTGGAGACTGACCTGACATAAAGGTCAACCCATCACCACCACCTCAACCACCACCTCCACCACTAAAACTACCATCGACACCACACAGCACCACCACCACCGCAGTCACCACCACCACCGTCACCAACACCACCATCACAACCACCCAGCACCACCACCGTCACCACCACCACCACTACCACCAGCATTTCGTCAGGCATGCTAATGATTCTGCCAGCTTTCCAACTTGATGATGATGATAATAATAACAATGATGATGATGATGATGATAATTTCAAATTTTTGCAACAAGAGCAGCTTGGGGTGGGGGATGTGGGGATGAGCCGATTACATCGAGCCCATTGCGTAACTGGTACTTATTGTATTGACCCCCGAAAGGATGAAAGGCAAAGTTGACATCAACGGAATTTGAACTCAGAATGCAACGGGTGAAATATCACTAAGAATTTCACCCAGCATGCGAAGAAGAAGACGAAGAAGAAGGAGAAGGAGGAGGAGGAGAAGAGGAAGAAAAAGAAGAAGAAAAAGAAGAAGAAGAAGAAAAAGAAGAAGAAAAAGAAGAAGAAGAAAAGAAGAAGAAGAAGAAGAATTGGAAGAAGGAGAAGAAGAAGAGGTATTTATTTCTTTATTGTCCACAGTGGGCTAAACGCAGAGAAGACAAGCAAGGACAGACAAAGGGATTAAGTCGATTACAACGACCCCAGTGCGTAACTGGTACTTTATTAATCGACCCCCGAAAGGATGAAAGGCAAAGTTGACCTCAGCGGAATTTGAACTCAGAACATAATGGCAGACGAAATACTGCTAGGCATTTCGCCCAGCATGCTAACGTTTCTGCCAGCTCACCTCCCAATAAAGATAATCTTTTCTGCTACAGGCACAGGGCCCGAAGTTGTAGGGGAAGAGCGTAGTCGCTTACATCCACCACGATACCCAACTGGTTCTTAAGTACCAGTTACGCATTGGGGTCGATATAATTGACTTAATCCCTTTGTCTGTCCTTGTTTGTCCCCTCTGTGTGTAGCCCCTTGTGGGTAGTAAAGAAATATATATATGAGCATGTCTACTATATGTAGTTCTATGAATGAGAATACATACATAAAACAAAACATACAAATTTGCACATATGCATACATATATATATATATATATATATATATATATATATATATATATATATATATAGGTGCAGGAGTGGCTGTGTGGTAAGTAGCTTGCTTACCAACCACATGGTTCCGGGTTCAGTCCCACTGCGTGGCACCTGGGCCAGTGTCTTCTACTATAGTCTCGGGCCGACCAAAGCCTTGTATATATATATTTGTAAATGCATGAGTATGTGTATATATGTATGTTTATATGTATATGCATACATGTATATGCACATATAGATGCATAAACTTTACACCCATTTCCTTATTTATTTATTTGATCCACATTTATACATGTCTATTAAATACTTCATTCTATTTTATTTACATAAATATACACATATCTATGTATGTGTATGTATGTACATATATTTATACGTGTGTGTGTATATATATACATATCTATGATTGTGTATGTGTGTGTTTATATGTATGTATAGCTGTATGCATGTATATTCAGATATGTGTGTGTGTGTGCATGTACATGTATATATGTGCATATATATTTATAAGTATTCATTATATATATGAGTATGTGTGAGTGAGTATAGATATATATGTATGTGTGTATGCATGTATGTATACATATATTAACACAATGTTATTACCAGTTCACATATGGTTGTGGTACGTTTCAACTTGTAAACAAGTCCTTCACTGTTTTGTCATGGGGGAAAATTTTTCGCTGTAGACAAATGTAAATATACCTAAATTAAATCAGTTTCCAGCACCACCTATCTAGACTGTGAGGTACAAGCATTTCAGAGTGGTTATCTTCTTTAAGAATCAATGCTTGGACACACACATATGTACATTCACATGTGTATATATATATATGTATGTGTGTGAGTGTGCATGTGTATATGTGTCTGAGCATTGAATCTTAAAGGTCAGCTAAGGACAATTGCATGTGTAACCTACTATGAAGAGCAAATCAGCAGTACAAAGAAATAAAATGCCAATCTCTTTAAAATCGCAACTACATTAACAGTGCTAGAATCACCATCACCTACACCTACACATTCAAAACAGTTTTCCAATGACCCTTTAGCAACAACACACACTGATAATCTTAGTGGCTACTACTAAATTCAGGCCATGACAGACAGAGAGGATGTTCTTGAAGCCAAGGATCATAAACTTATGGAGACGATATTTATATATCACCTGAGGAAACACAGCTAGATCTCATAATGTGGGGAAACAGTTGCATAATCAAGTATCTGTACATCTGGAGAACTATGTTGCATGGAAACAATTGTAGTAATTAAAAAATTAATATCCAACCATAACCCTTCTTTTTCATCCAATTTTTTCAATTATACATACATACACACACACACACATATATATATATATATATATATATATATATATATATGAAACTGAGTGATTTGCACATACACAAATGCACACTTAAATACTCAAGGAGAATCAATTCCATTGTAGTAACAAGATTGTTTGATTCAATATTCAAAGCATAACTTCCAAAGGACTACACATTTAATGTTCTTTTTAATATATCAGATGCACACAAACATCAACACACCACACACACACACACACACACACACATAAGTATGGTCAAGAAGTTTGCTTCTAAACTAAGTGGTCTTGAGCTCAGTCCCACTGTGTTGCACCTTGAGTAAGCCTCTTCTACTGAAGCCCTGGGCTAAACAAAGCCCAGTGATTGGATTTCGTAGAAGTAAATGGAAGTCTGTTGCATGTATACATACATACATACATGTATGTATGCATGCATGTGTGTATGTGTGTGTTTGTATATGCCCTTGTCTAGACATCACATGATGGTTGTAAATGAGCATCTTCGTTATACAAGTGAAGTTGTTTGCTTCCAGTCTTCCATGAAAAATTTGTCTGGGCATGGGGAAATATTACTCTGCTTGGAAACAGTTGAGGGTTGCCAACAAGAGGGGTAATTCTACCATAGAAATTCTGCCTCCAAAAATTCCATTTGATCCATGCAAGCATGACAGACATTAAATAATGAGGGAGAATGATGACGTTACATGCACAAGAATTTTTAAAATCATAAGTTAATCTGTAATAGGGATAGAGAACAAGTTTACAAGGAGATGGTCCTGACTACTTTTTGTACACTGAGAAGTCAACAGAAAACAGTACAGATAAAAAAAAAATACTCTTACCTGAATGTGTTTCATATAGGCCTGTACCACTCTTAAGGAATAATAGTCAATCAACTCCAACACCAGTTCAATGCCCTGCAATGCAACACAACATAACATAACAATAAAATTAATCAAAAAGTGGATTTGCAAGATATGTGTGAGTTTGATAATGAGAAGAGACTAGAATTTTATTTACAGTATGAGGGAAGAAAATGGTGGAGAGGCAGAAAGAAGGAGGATGAGCAAAATGAGAGAATGAGAAAGATGCAAAAAAGAAGACATATTTCTTTCTCTAAAATGTTTCTTGCTGAAACTGACCAACAGATTTCAGTCATATCAATCTCACAAATCTGGGAGAGGCCTGAAAGGCTAGAGGCATTGCCTTACCTCTTCTGGTTAACATATAAAAAAGTATTAAAAAGTACTTTTTGTCAAAAGTTCACTGGGTTAACTTTGATATTGCAACATTTCAGCATTCCTACAAGAATCATGAAAAAACAATGTGTGGAATTTGAGCAATGGAGACTGTATGGATATCCATTTTATGTATGATGGATCCACTGTTGATTCTAATTATTCAAGTGGTAGGTCTGACTTCAGCT
Organism: Octopus sinensis; assembly: GCF_006345805.1. Classification (NCBI taxonomy): domain Eukaryota; kingdom Metazoa; phylum Mollusca; class Cephalopoda; order Octopoda; family Octopodidae; genus Octopus; species Octopus sinensis. The sequence continues at coordinate 24,305,911 of NC_043014.1, read as the reverse complement.
CCTTTGTTAACAATACATCTTGGTCTGACATAAATATTACTACTGATTCAGTGTTTTCTCTTAAAAATAATTTTACTAATAATACAATTAATAAGATACTAGTTAATAAACATAATAGTATATGTAAGTGTAACAACCAATATAAGTGCCCATTTAATAACTAGCATCTCAGAGCAAACTTAGCACATAACTATTCCATTCAAACACCTGATAAAGTATACTATTATATTAGTACAGCAGTGTCAAAATTCAAATCCAGAAGGAATAATCACATAACAAACACAAATTACATAATACATCATTTGCAAAATTCATTTGGACACTTAACAGAAATATTAATTACTCTATTATGTGGTTGATTATACATACCACACTTCCTTATAAAGTTTTACTTTGTGTTGCATGGAGGCACTAGAAATCTAAAGTGTATGTCTCGAACTTATTAATAAACAAAAATTATTGATCCATTGTTCACACCAATCTTTTAAAAATTTAACTAACTTATTTCATATAAAATGAGATATAGAAAGTTATTGATTATGTTTTGTTTCTCTGTATTACTATAAAACTTCACTAATTTGTCCCTGTGCCTATAGTCTTGAAACTCTATCTGACCAATATCTAAAGTATTAGCTATTTCCTATGGTATCAATCATCTGATCTTTATTCTTCTTGTCCCTAACTATCTTAATGATATATGTTTACCCAACGATGATAAATAATATGATATATATATATATATATATATATGCATATATATGTGTGTGTGTGTGTGTGTGTGTATATACACACTTATTATGTGTGTGTGTGTATATATATATATATATATATATATATATATATATGAGATGTTCCTGCATAGCAAGTGATTTGATCTGAGATCGTGTGCTGAAAAAAAACAATTGCAGTGTGGAAGGTGTTTGTAAGCCATTTAAGAAACACACAAAAGCCGTTCGATTCACTTCAACATTTAAGTTTAATTTGTCAAAATATTTTCGTCGCTTTAAGACCGTGACCTGTTCACTGACAAAAATCCGTGCAAAGACAAGGGCACTGTGAAGCACTAGCTTTGCTAAAGATAGGAGTCAAAAATACTCTGAAGCCACAAAAAGTATATTTGACTCCTATATATATCTATTAATTTTGCTTATATGGTTTTAAGCTTGTGGCCACTAACATTATTATCTCTCATGAGTATCAATGACTTTACATATTAATATATATATATATATATATAACTGAGAATGTGTGTCTGTCTGTCTGTGTAAATCCCTAAAACTTGAGAACTATACAACCAATTTCACTCACATTTTACACACGCCTTACTTATTGTCGATGTAGTGTCATGGGCAAAAACTTTTTTTAACTTCTTGCCTAGGGCGAACCCACAGCAATATCATATCTTCTCCACTATTTCAGTATTACGTGTTAAAAGTGAAACAAAAACATCTCTCTATTGTAATGTCAGATGCTTTCAGTTTAAAAGTGGAACTATTATATAACAGGAATGAACCATTAACAGTGGACATCCATTTTGCTAGAAGATCCGCAATGGTCTTATATGCTACACCACTGGTTTTCAATTAATATAAATCAAATTAATATTTAATTTTTCACCCTTATTATTTTAAATTTACATGTAGATATATGGATGTATATATATATATGGATGTGTGTAATACATATATATATAACACATACTATTATATATATCAATATATATATATACATCATATATATACATATAATATACATATATATATACAATATATATACATATATATATACATACATAATATATACATATATATATACATATCTATACATATATATTATATATATATATATAACTATATATATAACGACATCAGGATCAGCTAAATGGTTGCCAGAAGAAGCTTAAGGATCCTGCAAATGGACAAGATTTAGAGACATACTACTCGAAGCCTTTGACGAATAGAAGGGGATACAGCTTCACTTAATGTGGAAGAAACTGGAGATTCCTACGAGACAATCTGCTGACAGCTAGCTACTGAACAGATCTGTGGATGAGCAAAGTACCATCTCGAACCAGAGTAACATGGTGGTGGAACACCGTGTTGACAGGGTATTAGACAAAAGAGACAGGCTTGGAAGGACTGGAAGAACGGTGGTAGCAGGGAATTGTATCAGACAGCCAAAAGGGAAGTTAGGAGACAGGTTTATTTCGCCAGAGGGGAAGATAACAAAAAATTTGCCAATGTTTTGAGCCGTGAGGATGAAAGACTTGAGGTATTTCGT
>NC_043014.1:24251664-24303531 GCF_006345805.1 Octopus sinensis | reverse complement strand
TATGCATATGTATATATGTGTGGTGTGCGTATATATATATATAATATATATATATATATTATATATATATATACTATATAATAATATATATTGATAAAGTCGACCACGGTATGATTTGTCACAAACTGCGTGGTCTCATCATAGGCGGAAAACTTAGAGAGTGGCTGCACAACTTCCTAAAAGATAGAAGACACGCGGTTGTGACCAATGGAAACACAAATAACAAGCAGTGTTCCACAGGGCACTGTCTTGGGGCCACTGCTATTCATAGTGGCTCTTTCAGACATGCCCTCAGTTGCTAAGATGGCCACCCTTGCTAGCTATGCAGATGACACAAAAGTCTCCCACACAATACAAAAACCTGGAAATATTGCACATCCGCAACAGTAGTTGGATAAAAAATACAGGTGGGCTGAGGACAACAACATGCAGTTTAATGCAGGTAAGTTGCAGGCCCTGCGCTACTGGCACACAAAGGTAAACGACATGCAGACTGGATACACTGGCCTGGGAAGAATTGCAATCTCTGAGTCAAAATCAGTGCATGACCTGGGCATTGATATGAGCTATGATGCATCTTTCCAAGTGCATATTACTAATCTGGTGATAAAATGCTTGGACTACTGCTCCCAACTATGGTCACCACACAATATAAAACTAACATCAGAACTCGAAGCAATTCAAAGAAGCTACACAAAGAAGATTGTCTCAATGCAAAATATCACCTACTGGGAAAGACTGAAAGTATTAAAACTCTTCTCCCTAGAGCGAAGGCGGGAGAGATATGCAGTGATATACATCTGGAAAATCCTGGAGGCTCTTGTCCCAAACTTTGGCATTCAAAGTTACCCCAACTGCAGAACAGGGCGCCACTGCATGGTGCCAAAGATTCCAACATCACCATTAAAATACAGGACCAGATACTGCAACAGTTTGGGTTTCAGAGGACCATAGCTAATTACAGACCCATAGCATGCCTCCCATTGACAACGAAGCTGCTCACTGGAATAATCAGTGATGAAATGTATACATATCTCAAGGATAACAGAATTCTAGTGGTTGAGCAGAAGGGCTGTAAACAGAACTGCAGGGAATATAAAGACTAGCAGCCAAGAGACAAAATGGCGATGAAAGAAATTTAGCAATAACCTAGACAGATTACACAAGGCCTATGACATGATACCACATCAATGGATCATTGCATATTTGAATATGCTTTGGATTGCAAAGAATGTCAAGAGTTTTTTGAGAAAAGGCATTTTAAATTAGAAGACTAAGCTCATATCTTAAGAACAGAACCTAGAAACAAAGAATCGAGAGGAATTTTTCCAAGAGACAGCAGGTTTTCTTTACTGTTTGTTTTATGTGTGATTCCTTTAACATTGCTACTCAGCAGCTGAGTTTGTGTCAATCTCATCTATGGCGAGTGTGATATCATCATCTTCAATGTTGATGTACTTAATTTTTGCCTCTTTGGCCACAGTTAAAGTGGCAAAGAATTCTTCTGGGTTGTTTAGTTGCTTGTGTCTTAGAGGTGTAGTGAACATCTGGATATCAGTTTAAAGGAAAATGTTAATAGATCAACCAGCTATTAGTTACGAATGATGTCAAGCTGTATGGTAAAGAGGAAGCTCAAATCAATTCTTTAGTGAACACAATCTATTGCAAGGACATCGAACTGGAATCTGACCTAAAAAATGTCGAGTAATACAAGGTGCATTTTAGAAGTTTTTAAATGTATTCAGGAGAGACATTTATTAATTTCAGAGAAATACTAAACTCTAATCCTCTTCAAAGCAGGATCCTCTGACTTCAGTGCACTTGCAGTGCTCCAGCCACATCATTAGCGTCCTCCAAAGTGAAGGTGTCCACAACCCTTGTCACAGCCTTCTTCATCTTTTCAATGTCTGTAAAACAACTGCTTCTGAGGATCTCCTTCAGCTTGGGAAACAACCAAAACTCACAGGGAACAAGATCTGAACTGTAGAGAGAGTGAGGGACAATGTCAGAGGAAAGATTCAGTCAGTGAATGGTATGCTTAGTCAATGATGACCTGTGGTTAAACAACTATGGTACATACCTTTCTCTTGAAATTTTCCTCCAGAAACAAGTTTGAAAGATTTGAAAACAGCTCCTTCTTGATCTATGGAAGTGGAATGTGGTGGCATTGAACCAGGAGTGATGCCTCCTATGTCAGCGTGGTGTCCTCGGCTAGCAACATAGAAGACAGGTTGGCTTTCATCAGGGTAGAACACCTGAAGTTAATACAATGATTGAATTAAGATGTAGTATAGTGTAGGCCTCAGAGAGTATGGATGTGACACTGCATTGTTAGCAGGATACAAGACCTAAGGTTTTGGTTGACTATAAAGTAGCAGACTGTATAGGTTTCTATCTCAATTAGCTGATGAACAATTATATAAAAAGCTGATAATACAAAACTTTTAGGTACAGTTATATAATCCTATTTACAAGCCAAACATATCTGACACTACATATTTCTAACAAATGGTTGCTATTGAGTACTTCTATGCTTTTCAATCATAAAATAAATGATGATAATATATGTTTGTTCAAAACTGATGATATATTCTGTCACTACACAGTTTCTCACTTGATGTGATCTTTCAGAAGACATTGCATAAAAGATCACCAGCTCTGAACAAATAAAACTCTTCAACATTCAGTACTTTTTCTCTTGTTTGTTAAGCCAAAAATGCATGCACAGGATTGGACAGCTAAATTGAGACTGCTTTCAAAATATATCTCTTAAATATATCATGAATTAAGAGCTAATATTTTACATGTAATTATATCAACTTTAGATTTTGTTACAGATTGTACGAACATTAGGGAATCAATAGAATGAAACATTATTGATGAAATGAGATGCACCAGACACAGTCCTCATTATATCATTGGTGGTAAAGCATACCATACTCTGATTAAAGTTAAGGCTATAGGAGAGGTTCTCTTCTTACAACACCTGCAATAAGTGCAGACATATTTTCACCTTTTAGACTGGTTAAAAATTATTTATTGTATCAAATCCACTCACTAGCATGACTGAAACTGGGCCCCACCCCTTAACAAAGGTAAAAAAAAGTGGTGTTAGGAGGACAATAGCTAGGGTCATTAAATTTGACTTAAGTATAAATTCATATGGTCACAGGCATCAAAGCATTCCAACAACCCATTCTAAAGCAATCATGGCTGAGAGAGCCCTAAAGAATCTCAATTATCTAAAGCTCATGGGAAAGAAAGTGAGAGTTTTTGGCATCCAAAAGAAATTCATAGTTTATCAATTGTCACAAACTCAGGGTTATTGAATTTGATCCTTCTGATGCTTCTATCTTTACATTTATCTTAGTAACAGGCTTCGAAACTTTTTAACATAAACAGTCTCAATTTAATTGTCTGACTACAAGTGTTTGCATGGATTTGCTTGGCTAAACTCTTCCAGGCAAGCCTTAACATAGCATCCAATGACTGAAACAAGATATATATATATATATATATATATATATATATATATACACACACACACATATGAACACATGAGTTATTAGTGAGGGATTATCAATCCTGGCAAAATACTTCATAAGCTTTCTTTTGGTACACCAGGCTAACAATATTGTTTAGCTTACTTAAGAACTCTAAATATTCTTATGGCAGGGTCTGAGGATATAGCTCATCACCATTCTATAATGATTATTACATATTTTTCCTTTATTGGAGTAAATTTGGCTTACAGCTGTTTCCAGTAGTCTTTATAGGTTCATTACTGATAAGTTAATGCTACTTTTATCAGGCTCTGACAAAAGTAACATGAATTTTTTAGGTTGTTCAACTTTTCTTAACTGATCAATAGACCAATTAAATAAGCCTATCAGTAGTGAACCTATAATGACTACTGGAAACAGCTGTAAGCCAAATTTACTCCAATAAAGGAAAAATATGTAATAACTATTATTTATACCTTGTCTTTATATACATATATATACACACACACACATATGCATGCACACACACACACACACACACACATACACATATGCATGCACACCACTTGTTGGGCTCACTAGCACTATTACTATCTCCCTTTCATTCAACCTTTTTTTTATATTATTTCTCTTTCTTTCAACCTCTTTTTTTCCAATTATTCCCCATGTTGGACTGCTGAACTCTACCCATTTTCTCATTCTAAATCTGTTTATTTCCTCTTATTCTTTTCTGTTGAAAAGCATAGGCTCGAAATGTAAAAAAACATTTTCATTTTTTTTTAGCATCAAACTAATACACTTGCTTGTTGTTCATACACCTGTCTTCGTCTTTGCTTTTCTATAAATTTCAACTATATATAAATATTTTCTCTCCCATTTTATTTTCTCACCCTGTTGATTTCTGTGTTTCTTTCTGTCAAAGAGCATAGGCTCGAAACATAAAAGACTTTCTCACCTCCCAAGCATTAAACTGATACATTTGTTTGTTGTTTACACACCCGTCTTTGTCTTTTGTTTTTTTGTAAATTCTCACTATATATACACACACACACACACACACATATATATATATATATATATATTATATAAAAGGGCTTAGTAAAATAAATTACTTTGCCGCATACTGAACTCATTAGAAATAGCAGCTAAAAAACTTTTTTAAAGCCATTTCTAATACTTAAAGAAAATCTCTCTCATATATAGTGTTTGCTTAATTCAACTCACAAAGTGAGTTGAATTAAGCAAACACTATATATGAGAGAGATTTTCTTTAAGTATTAGAAATGGCTTTAAAAAAGTTTTTTAGCTGCTATTTCTAATGAGTTCAGTATGCGGCAAAGTAATTTATTTTACTAAGCCCTTTTATATAATGTAATAATTTGAATTCGCCTTGAATGGTCCCTTTGCATACTGAACACTTGGTGAAATTGATTAATAATTAATTAATTTTGCCCTCAATTGTTGAAATTATATATATATATATATATATATCAGAAGAAAATAGAAGGAAACTAATTTCCTATACAGAATAATAAGTTAGCACTCAGTAAATAGAGATAAGAGAATATAGATTAATGTAACTTTCGAGATATTGACAACCAAAAATCAGATTATTTTTCTCAATGTATTTTTCGAAAGACGCAATTCATCATATAAAAATATATAATATATAAATACAAAAAATATATATAAAAAATTTATAAATATATATATTCGAATGACATTGCCTGAAGTTGTAAATCTGTTCTAAAACATAAAAAGGCTGAAGGTTAAATGTACACAATCAATGCAATGCATAATTCAAAACATTAAAAAGATGTATGGGTAGCTCAAAAAAGTAAAATGTCCAGAGATCAAATTCATACGCATCCTTCAGCTGTTTTGGGAAAGGTATTTCAGAACTATTTGTACCCATCTCAAATATATACATTTCTTTCATCAGGGATTATTTGAAAAGTTTAAAGAATTATTTAAGAGATTTTAAATGACTTTATACTTGGACCAGGTATCCTATGCGATAAAAATTTGTTCAGATAACTGAAACAAAATTCTAAAATGAGGGTTAAATATACTACACATCTTACAGAAAACAATGCTTTTACGACTATTCTAAAACATATTGGGGATGAAAGGTCAGAATTTAGATTTCAATTATTAACATGAGCTGGCTATATGTTAATGATAAAAAAATTTTTAAGTTGAAAAATACATATGTTTACAGAATATTAAAGCATCCGAAATATTATTTAATGATATTTTTCTACTTGTATGAAGTATATTAATGGAATCTTTAGTGCATAATCTGCACATTCTAGTGTGTGTGTGTTATATGGGGGTAGTTCGAAGTGGTGTCTATAAGAATATCTAATCTTTCAGCTAATGAAAAAATTTTCAATAATCACGCATCATTATTATAACACAGTCCTCAAGAATAGTGGTTTCCATGAGAAAATTTATTATATAAGAAATACAATATTTAAAAGTAAACTAGGTAAAACTCTTTCCAGACTTAACTAAATTAAAAATTGACATCTCATCAGTAAATGAGCCTGTTGAACAACAGATTCCCCATGTACATAGGAGATATTATCAACCTTTTAGTTATAACTTTACAATAAATTCAGTAAGAAATAGGTAGGTCAGGAATAACCCCACTAAAAAATGGGAAATAACTTGGCTCACCCCACCTCTTTCCCTTTGAGTTAAGAATCTCCCGGAATTATTCTTTAAGATCATTGAAAAAAACTTACCTCTGGATCATAAATATCACCTCATCTTTAACAAATCTACTTTAAAATTGTCATATCCAACGTCACCTAATTTAGGCTTCACCAGAGCTGTTAATAATAGATTTAAACTTAAAAAGAATACTCGGGAAAGGGAATTCATGGAACGCAATCAAGAGAGTAGTAATCTGAATTCCATGAAAAAAACTTGTAACTGCTGATCCCCAGAATTCTACCTGTTAAAAGGGTCCTGTTTGAGAAAAACAGTTTACAGGCGCGAAGTAAGTACCTCAAAAGAATTCAAGAAAATCTATATGGGGATCACAATAGACTTTAAAACTAGATATAGGAGGCTTAAAAATTCATTTACAAACCCGAGCATGAAAAATTCGACAGCACTAGCCAGACACATAGATAATTTAAAAGTACAAAATAAACAATTTAAACTAGATTGATCAATAATTACTCAAGCCACCTTATAACACACACTAGAATGTGTAATTATGCACTAAAGAATCCAGAGAGAGAGAGAGAGTGTGTGTGTGTGTGTGTGTGTGTGTGTGTGGAAGCAGGTGTGAACGATGATGGCTTACCGGAGTGATAACTGTTAGATCTGGCAAATGACTGCCACCTGCCTGAGGGTGGTTGCTAAGGAGCACATCTCCTGGATGAAGATTATCTTTGAAAGCCTTCATCTATAAAAGATATTAAAAATCTTGTTATAGTTGCTGTAGGTATACACATTTAGTGATTTTATTACTTACTGCTACTGATAGATGAGTCTCACTTTTTTGCAGTCCAGGATGGCTCTTCATATTGAACAGATGTTCTCAATAGTTGACAACTATTGTCATATATCAGTAGTTTGGAAAACTACTTTGTTAACATATGCAAATAAGGTGAGATTAAGGGAGTGCTTAGTGAGAGAGGGGGAGCATGCAGATGAAAGTGAGTGCTCATGAGAGAGAACATGCTAGAGAGAAAGAGCGAGAGGGAGAGAAAGAGAGAGGAGAAAGAGTGAGGGAGAGAGAAAAAGTGAGGGGGAAAGAAAGACAGAGAAGTACATATGTGAGTGGGCATATTAGCATGTAAAAATGAAAGTGAATGATAAAGAGAGGACAATTTTTTAATGCAAATTTCCAAACTTGTGAAAAGCAGTTCTGATCACAGAATCATGCAGGTAAAATATCACTAAACATGTTCAAAGGTGTATTGTAAAGAATTGTGTTGCTTACCTGATACTGGACTGTTTCCTGCATGGCTCCTAAATGAACTGGAATGTGTGGGGCATTAGAAACCAACCCGCCATCAGGACCAAACAAAGCACAGGAGAAATCCAAGCGCTCCTGAAGCAGAAACATTTATGCACACATAAAGTGTAAAATAACAATTAAATATGTATATAGCATGAAAACATTATTTACTGTCACTGCAAACAAATTTTGGGGTTATAAATTGTGAGTTCAGCTGGATTGAATGTGTTGCATAGTCATTGCATCACCAAAGAAACCTATCACATTATAGATATTGGAGAACTAAGATGCTGTCATGAAAGGTTTTCAAGAAAAGACAGGACTTTGATTTCTGAATTTCAACTTTAAAATTAGAATTCAAACCAATCTTTTATAGGACCACAAGGGTATTTAGGGCCAGATTGTAAATGCCTTACCATATGTGGTGGGCTGTTAAAAGCCAGTGCTTCTCTTCATTTTCATGATATTAAGCAGATGAAGCACATCACATCTCTCAGATATTATGAAGGCTAGCTAAACTTGTACTTGTTTAGCCTAAGGTCAGCTCTGAAGGAGCAGAAAGTATTCTAGCAGTGACCATTCCATTTTTGCCTAGAGTCAAATTATCCAATGTGTCCATATTTTAAGATGGCATGGTGTGATTTAAGGAAGGCATGGCTATTTCTTGCAGGTAGAGCAACTACATAGAGGCTCCAATATTAGCCAGATGACTAAATATTCATTTTTGACAACTAGGTTAACTGAGGTAGTGTAGGTTACAAATCTAAGATCTTAATTTGATTTAATTTAACTGATTCTACCTCTTGCATCATATTCCCTTAATATTCTCTCAGAGAGAAGACAAGAACTTTCAATACATATAAATGGTTGGTACATACTGATACTCTAAAGCAATCAAAAATATTTAAAAAGAAATTATAGAGACCTTGATATTAGTGGAAATTGCTGTTCGTTGTAAAACTCTATAAGAGGAAAGAAAACATAATTTTTAATGACATGAGCAGTACAAAGTAATCATTAATAATTTTTTACATAGCAGAAGGCCTTAAATATACAAAGGAAGTGAGAAGGGATATAGTCAATTGATACAACCACTGTATGTACATGATTAAGACATATTTATTGACCTTGAGCAGAAGAAAACCAAAGTTGGTAAGAAAGTAGAGGGCTGCAGCTAAAATACAGCATAACATTTAGTTTGGTGATCTTCTGTTTCTGCCAATACTTGATACAATAATTTCTTATCAAATGACACATTTTGTAGAAAGGAGGACAGATGTACTTGGTTAAAACAAGACTAGTATATTTCTGTTCCTTATTGAATCAATCCAGAAAGGATGAAACTGAACAATGATACATATAATCCTACTGTCTAAAATCTTAGCCACATCTAACACCTTATACCATGCATAATATTCACAACTGGTCTGATGATTAGGAATCAATAAGAAAATCATAGTAGTTTATGAGGTAATTACTAATATTTGGAATGTAAATAATATTAAACATTTCCCAATCACATGGTTGCAGGTTCAGTCCCACTGCATAGCACCTTGAGCAAACGTCCTCTTGCTATAGCCTTGGGCCAACCAAAGCCCTGTGAGTGGATTTGGTAGATGCAAAGTGAAAGAAACCCGTCATGTGTGTGTATATGAGTGCGTGTATTTCTTGAAGGCAGTGCCCCAGCATGGCCACAGTCTAATAACTGAAACAAGTAAAAGATAAAATATATACTGGTTTTATTTTTAAAGCTAATGATTATTTTGTGTTTGTGTGTGTTTGTGTGTGTGTGCATGCATGTGTGTGTGTATGTATATATATATATATATATATATATATATATATATATATTCTTTTATTTGTTTCAGTCATTTGACTGAGGCCTATATACATCAGGTTGGAAAGAATGTCCTATTGCACTTTTGACACGATCACTTTGAGGGTACTTTTTCAATATTTGTAATAAAATAAGCATTAATCCCTTACATTCTAGTATGTGTTTTCTTTCTTTGCAGATTACTTTAGACAATAATGGTTCAATTCATATTGATTTTACCCTTTTAAAATGAAAGCAATATCAGACACTGCATGCTGTATGAAGTCAAAAGAGGCTCTTAAGCAATGGAAGTGGCAAGAAACATTCGTTCTATGGAAATTAAGCTTTAAATGTCCAGATATGTCAACAATGGTTTGGCTAGTTTTGCTTGGGAAATTTTTCTCTTATAAATTCTTGATCTAGAAACCAAGTTCTGTAAATACTGAATTTCTGAAAACCATATTTGAGGAAATATCCAAAACAAACTGCATAAGAATTAACAAAACAGTTCAACTCAAGATGCATGTCAATCACAAAATACCTTCATTAACTAGGAAGTGTTTAAACTACGTCAGTGGGTCCCTCTTCGTCTGACTACTTCGCAGCTTAATCAAAGAATTGCTTTCTACTTATCAAAAATTTGTTACTGAACCTTCCCTTTTCATCAAAATTGATGAAAAGTGGATTGTCTATAATCATATACAAAAAAAAAGGATAATATTTAGCACCCTATGGAAAAGGAGAATCCATCACCAAACCAGGACTACATTTGAAAAAGTTATACTTTCTATAAGGAGGGATATGGGAGATGTCATCTGTCATGAAGTGATATATCAAAAGATCTATAAAAATACATAAAAGTTAATAAAGAGAAATATTGCTTAAAAATTTCCAGAAAAAGCACCTATCATCGGTCAGTTGAAAAGGGCTGTTGCTCTTACATAATAATGCAAGACCATATATTGCCCAAGTCACTCAAAAAAAGATTATAACACTAAATAAGTTTTGCCTCATCTTCCTTATCTTGCTCCATCTGAAAATTATCTTCTCAGACAATTATGCTATCATTCAGAGGTAAAACAATTTATTAATTGCTAAGTTAAAAATTGTATTGAATGTTTCTTTACTTGGCAACCTGAAGAATTTTATGCCCAGGAGATCAACAATTTGCCCAGTAGATGTTATCAAGAATGAGAGGAAATATCTTGATTAACTATATCAATTAAGACCAAAGAAATATCTGTTTCTTTCCAGTCTTGAAATGTGACAGGAGTTTCTTTATAGCCTAATATATATAAAGTGGTAAAATTGAAGTCTCTTAAGTGTGCTGTATAAAATGCTTTGCAGTATGCACTCTGGGCTCAAACATTGCCAAGGTCAACTTTGCCTTTTATTGTTCCAGAATTGATGAATTTTGTATAAATCAAATATTTGTGTCAATTTTTCATTCTCTCTCAGTTGACTATGTTGCACTAGGAGAAGTGCTATGGGAAACTGCTCACAGCAAATCCTTTTGTCCAGAAATAAAGATGGATTAGCAAAGGGCCAACAACTTTTCATAGAAAAACTGATATATTCTACTGGAATCATCAATGGTAGGATCAATGTGCAATCCGTGGATAGAGACATCAAGTGGTTAAGAAGTTCATTTGCAATCATAAGGTCTTAGGTTCAATCCCATTTTGTCGCATCTTAAGTAAGTGACTTGTACCATAGTCTTGGGTTGACCCAAGTTTGTGAGTTAAAATTGTGGAAGACTATAGAATGGATTCTACCTTATGTTGATTCTGTTTCAGGATTACATTAAGAGTACAAGAGTCTAAGGAATACTCAGCCACTTACATTTATAACTCAATGAGTAGATAGGTCAGGTGACTGAACAACTGGAAAAATCAGCCTCAAAACTGACAGAGATCTCTATCACTACAAAGAGTTATAAGAATATTCTCTATAAAACATTTCTGAACTACAACCATACACAGTTATAACAATACTTTCTAAAAAACATTTCTCAGTCAACACACATAGTTATAATAATACTACCCTTCTTAGACATTTTGATTATCAAGAATGACATGAAATAGAAACTGACAACTACTACAAAACAACAGACTCTAAACAGTACCTACTATTTTCTTCATGCCACGCAAAACATACTAAATCCAATATTTCATTTAACCTAGCTAGAAGAATCAGAACAATTGTCTCCAATACAGATATTCAGAATAAAAGACTCCTTGAATTAAAACATACACTGAAAGAAAATACCTATCTACTCTAATAGAGAATGGAATAGAACACACCAAAGCAATAGATATTGACAAATTAAGAAAAGCCAAAAACAGTTCAGATACATCCACACATAGAAACATTCAGTGATCCATCAGAATATACCATTATTGAGCCAAGACCCAAGAAAGAAAAAGGCACTTGAATCATACAAAATAATCAAATGCAAAAGACAACCAAAGTCCCACCAAATAAAAACTATTTACCAATGTGAAACAACCAACTACAGACTCAACTCGCACAGATAAAAAGTGTGGCCAATCCAATTATGGAAATTGTGAGAACCTTACTGGAGATACAACTTACAAATTTTGAGCAGGACATGCATTTACTGGGGAAAACCATTGTATTTGTTCTTCAAAAAATTTAATTTATGCCATCAAATGCTATGGATGTAGGGAAGGTTACATTGGACAGCTTAAACTCACTTTAAGAATGAGATTAAATATTCATTGTCAACAAATACATTATCCCAAAACACAACAAATTCTACTTATTGCACATATGTGCAGATATTCACTAACAAAATCTCTTCTTGTCTTTCCACTTTCAATAGGCAGATAATACTCTAGACCAAGCAAGAATTAATAAGGAAAGTTTGTTTATTAAAAAATACAAACCACCTCTGAACAGTATATAAAAATCATCAGTAATACATGATTCTCCTTTCCCTATCAATTAATTATTGAAGAATGTCTGCTTGGACTCCTTTTTAAGAAAACCAAAATTCATATAGCAGCTATCATCTACCTTATTTACTCCACACTTCATTATCTTACTTAACTCACACTTTGTCAATAGAGAAGAGATATGTTTTAACATGTTCAAAGGGTAGGAACTATCACTAATTGATAACATTATTCTTTGACAGAATAATAAACAATAATTACATATAACACTTATGTAAACAATTATATATGTGTGTATTATATATACATATATTGTTATGCTTGGGGATGGTTATATTTTGCCAATTAAACACACACACCATATATCAGATCTTTATTTCAGCTTTATAATTATTATTATTGTCTGTTTGTTAAAGCTTTTTCGTTAGGTTTGGGATAAAGAGTTGCTGAAGAGGTCACAGTATGTGTAACAAAAAAGCTTTGACAAAGAAACAAGAATAATAATAATAAAGACCAAACATATGGTGTGTGTATTTAGTTGGCAAAATATGACCGTATCCAAGTAGAACAATTTCTGTTTCAACACACAAGAATCTTGCAAAACAAATACACACACACACGCACACATAGTTTTTACACTATTTATATATAATCATAGACTGGCAATTCAGTCCATTTCCAATTTGATTCAGTAGTTGGGTACACTCAATTAATGGTGATGTCTATTGTCAACCAGAAACACTGAAGAAAGGAAAAAGAAAAAGTGAAAGCAAAATTACCTTCCCATTTGTTCAGCAATGCTCATGAATCGATGAGAGAATATTGACAATTGGATGGCATCTAACTGGGTACTAACTGCTTTACTCTTACAAGAACCAATCTAAAAGAGAAAAAGAATATGGTTGTATGGTTAACAATTTCATTTGTCAGCCAAGTGGTTTTAGGTTGTTCTACAGTGCAGCACCTTGTGCAGTTGTCTTCTGCTATATCTCAGGCTAACCATTGTGTCAAACAAATTTGATAGGCAGAAACTGTACAAAGCTTGTTGTCTATCTATCTATCTATCTTGTGCAATCTAATCTGTGCATATGTGTATGCGTGTGTATATGTGTATGCATACATGAATGTTTACTTTTTATGCATCAATCACCTCATCACACTTAAAGATCATAAACCCAACTTGCTCAATCCCTCCAAGTGAGAGACAGGCATTGTCAGCTAGCATATTCTTGATACCATCAACTCAATATTGCAAGGGTCACAGAATTCACCCAATGGGATCCAGCACAGCCGTGATCAACTGGTCAAGAATAAAGCAGCCTGCAGTATGATATCATGAATTTCTACCCTTCAATATAGAAGCTTCTACTCCTGAAGGCCTTAGATTTCACCAGGCTGTTCACTGATATGAGTGACCAAT
The DNA here is from genome assembly GCF_006345805.1 of Octopus sinensis. Lineage (NCBI taxonomy): Eukaryota > Metazoa > Mollusca > Cephalopoda > Octopoda > Octopodidae > Octopus > Octopus sinensis. The sequence continues at coordinate 24,289,895 of NC_043014.1, read as the reverse complement.
GCCAGGATCATTATGAATATGAGAAAGTCAATCTTGGTTCATGATTCCTACTGGGTGAAGAAAGGCAATCTACTGTTTGACGTAACTATGGGAAGCTATGACAGGGCTAAGATTACTGACCTCAACAGGTTATTTATCTTGGATACCCTCAACAGTACACATACAAGAACAACAGCCTGGCAATTTGAAGCCATATGAATGGATTTGTCATGGACAAGAACAGGAAATACCTGATAAAGAGCTTCAAAGAATTCAGCCTATCCATAACAGCTATCACCTACTTGACAACAGTAAACTTCCTGAAAATGGACATGTACAATCGATAAAAGGAAGCCCATCAAGGAAACTGCATATCCACAGAAACTCTAGCTACCCTCTGCTGTAATTAGAAGCCTAGTTTTAGGCATTAGCAGCGAATCTCTAAACTTTCAACCAACAGAGAGATCTTCAATAGGACTTCCCCCTGTTATAACAAGTTAACATGTATGGAGGACACCCACTATCATACCTGAAGAGAAACAGAAAGAGAAGAATAATCTGATTCACGATTCAACTCTCCATTTAACATAAAAGTTTCAACCAACATAGCTAGGAGCTTCCTGCCATTGATCAAGGCCATAAGTACTATAAGCTTTTCAACCCACACAATGTCAAGGTTAGCTACTCCTGCTTAGACATCATCACTTCTAATATTGCATACTACAACAGATGCAAGCACACACCTACACAACCCCCAACCTGTAACTTCTAAAATTTTACCAACTGCCCTCTGGGAGGATCTCAGCTCTCAATGACAGGAGTCCACAGAGCCACTCTCTCACCATCCAATGATAGATGGTGTGAGAGTGGCTCTGATACTTAAACTTCTCCACTTGTCGCAGTGATGTTCACCCTGGATTGCCATTACCTTGGTGCCTTTCCAGAGATTTGTCGCTTGTAAGTATCACAGGTGGTGAGATGGGAGGTGGAGTGGGTATAAATGATATAGAGATGGCTGGAAGTGGAAAAGTGAGTATATGTAGAGTGATGTGGATGGATTGAGACAGTCTGTAGTACATAGATATAATTAATGATGGGGAAGCAGAGTGATAAAGATGATGTTGGTGGGCAACCATTTGTTGGTTTAAGGTGGTGGGGAGATGAGAGACAGTGGAGTTTGAGTGATAGAGAGATGAAATCATTGAAGCAAATGGGGAGATGGATGGAGAGAATGTGATCAACAGGTAGATGAGAGAAAGGTGAGGGATTCAAAATGTGTTGGGACACACTCATACACACACCTTACTACTATCATTTCAACACGTTTCACTGTGGGTGGTTGTGTCTTCAGTAACACTGCATATTGCCAATCATATTGTCATCACCTGCATGAGATATAGTATCTTCATTCAGCCTTCACTATTTTGTCCCAGAACTTTTTCAGTTCCTTCTTTCATAGGTTCCACAAATTTCATGTGTACAACATTTCCTTGTGAGCAGTCATCCTCTATATGCATTACACGCTCATACCAATACAGCCTTCTCGCTTGTACCTTACATCTAATTCTCTTTATGGCTAGTTTTTTTTTTCTCATGTCATTTATACTTTAGTGTTCATGCATTAGAATATCTTTGTTTCATTTCCTTCAAACTTTTGCAAATCTTCTGCATTTAAAGCTACATTTCACTACCATGCAGCATTGCAGTTCAAATATAAGCATCATGCAATCTGCCTTTCACTTTGAAAAGACCTTTCTTACCAGCAGAGGCGATAACTCTCTGAACTTTTTCCAAGATGTTCTAGGCTTTTTCAGCAACTCCTCCTCCAGTTAATTATGTCACTTAGGTAACAGTAGCTATCAACTATTAGTGAGTGAACCAGACATTTAAAAGAATCTATTTCCAGTATGCTCTTAGTGCGTATCACCCCAGTGCATCTACCACATACAAAAGTTACTTTCTCTGTTGTGATGCAGTGATCTCTGCTTGTGAGTTCACTGCACCACATGTGCCTATTGCATGCACTAGAGAAGGCTTATGGAGTTCCTGTCAACTCTTTTTCTGCATATCAAGCATAATGCTGAGATCCTATCTTCTTCCCTATTTACTAGTGCTTTAGTCTTTTCTAAATTTACTTAGAGGTTTCTGAACTCTAGGTTCTGCTTTCATGTCTGGAATGCCTTCTCTAATTCTACAATAGATTCAGCTATAACAGCTAGGTCATGGACAGTATATTCTGAACCTCTCTGTGATTACCTGTAAGGCTATCATGAATAGAAGATGGCTTAGGATTGAACCTTGATGGACCCCTAAATTTGTTGCTAAACTCATCACTGACTCACTTTACTGACTGCACCTCAGTACATAAATTGTACAGATTACAAGAGGTGGAGAAGTTTACCTATCTGGGCTCTACCGTCACCTACAACCTATCCCTTGATGCTGAGCTCAAATTACGCATTGGCAAGGCAGCTGCTGCGATGGCCCAACTCTCCAAACGGGCTTGGGACAACAATAAGAAAATGAAGATCTACCAGGCATGTGTACTCAGCACTCTACTGTATGGAAGTGAGACCTGGACGCTATACACACGCCAAGAGCGTCGCCTAAACATCTTTCACCTGCGCTGCCTCCGAAAAATCCTCCGCATCAAATGGCAGAATCATATCCCCAACAAAGATGTCCTCAGGCAAGCAGGAATACCAAGCATGTTTGCACTCCTCACACAAAGACGTATGAGATGGCTTGGGCATGTTAGCCGTATGAAAGATGGCAGAATCCCCAAGGACATACTCTACGGAGAGCTTGCTAGGGGTACTAGGTCTGTGGGTAGACCGATCTTACATTACAAGGATGTTTGCAAAAGGGACATGAAGGCCTGCAACATCAATATTAGCGGTTGGGAGGCAGTTGCCGGCAACCGTGGAGATGGCGACGTACCATAAAAGAGGGAATACAAAGGAGTGACAGAGAGAGAGAGGAGAAATGGAAAGAAAAGAAGAGACGTCAACAAGAGACTATGGCATTACAACCAACCAGGAACAGTCTTCGCTACATTTGCGGTACATGCCAGAGGGAGTGTTTGTCCAGGATAGGACTACACAGCCACAGCAGGAAATGTATCAGGACATGAAATATAAAAGCCGGACTAGACTACTTTATGCGCAACTCCATTGTCTCCCGAGACAGAAAGGATGCCAACCAAACCAACAATGAAATTGCTACGCCTGTAATTGAATAATACACCTTCATATGTTACCTGACTAACTATTTGGATGAGTAGTATATCCTATTTTGCCGCATATTTTGAGCATCTCAGCAACTATGGACCAACAACTTTCTCTACTTTCATATCTTTAATTGCTCTATTAACCATGCCACTATCAAATCGAAATGCCAGTCTCTGTGAAGTTAGTATAAAGTAAAAATGACAGACAGCAATAGATACATAAAGCACTGAGGGTATTGTAAATAGGTTGTACAAAACCTGCTGGTTAAAATACACATATTTAGTCATCCGTGTGAACTCTCTACTCCCTACTCACACTTCTTTAGCAATACCCAGCAATTTATATTATGATCTCTGTACCTTTAGGGTATGCCCTGGCACTTGCCCCTATTTATCTCTCTCTTCCTTTACTTCCTTTATATTCTGATACCCGCCCTTTGTGAGTATGCCCAGGCACTTTGCCATCATCTCTTGCAATCTTGTTGCCTTGGTGCTTCCATTCTCTCTCACTTTCTCTTGCTCTTCCCTCTGGTTAGGTAACTATGTATCTCCTCTACAGCAGCACACCTGTTTCTGTCCTCATTCTTGATCATTCTCTCTCTCTCTCTCTCTGGCTGAGCAATGATATACCTAGTTTGTGACAGAGAGACAGAAACAGATGTCTTGCTGTAGCAAGACTTTTGTTTCTGTCTCTCTGTCACACTCTAACCTTTCATCATCTGCCACAAGATCACCTCCTCTGATGCCCCCTCTCCTCTCAAAGATTCCTTGTCTTACAAGTTACTTGGTGACCCTGCCAGTGCTAGTGCCATGTAAAAGGCATCCAGTCCACACTGTAAAGTGGTTGGCATTTGGAAAGGCATCAAGCTGTAAAACTAGGCCAAAACGGACTTCACCTGTGCTGGTATCACATAAAAAGCACTCAGTCCACTTTGTGGGGTGGTTAGAGTTAGGAAGGCATCCAGCTGTAAAAACCATGCCAAAACAGACACACAAGTCTGGTGTAATCTTCTGCCTGGCCAGCTCTTGTCAAACTGTCCAATCCATACCAGCATAGAAAGCGGATGTTAAATGATGATGATGATTTTCTTCTGTTCAAAAACTTATCTTTTACTCTCCAATTGCTTTTTAAGATAGCAAAGGCAATCCATTGAGGAGAGCAGTAACTCTCAATAAATCCATCTATTGCGCAATTTTTTGTTACCAAAATCCTTGTTTAGCTTTTTAGAAAGAAAGAAATTAGCACAGAACTTCTACTATATTACTGTTTACATACCAACACTGTTCTGTTCCAACTTAGCTGGCAAAGTTACAGTGAAGGCAAGACATTCAAATTTGTTAGCAACTCAGTCCACTTTGTGGGGTGGTTAGAGTTAGGAAAAGGATAGCTTTAACACATTTCTTTTTAAATCATTACTAATATCACAGCAGTCTTAGATTGATGAACCACCTGGCTCCTAGCCTCCAGTTTGAATTATGGGACCACTGGGTGCAAACCAGCCTTCATCATCATCATTGTCGTTTAACATCTGCTTTCCATGCTGGCATGGGTTGGACACTTTGAGTGAGAGCTGGTGAGCCAGAAGGCTGCACCAGGCTCCAATCTGATCTGGCAATGTTTCTACAGATGGATACCCTTCCTAATGCCAACCACTCCGAGAGTGTAGTGGGTGCTTTTACGTGCCACCGGCATGAGGGCCAGTCAGGTGGTACAAGCATCAACCATGCTTAAATGATGCTTTTTGTGTGCCACCTGCACAGGAGCCAGTCGGGCGGTACTGACAACAACTACATTTGGATGGTGTTTTTTATGTGCCACTGGCAACACTGGCAACAATCACACTTGAATAGTGCTTTTTACATGCCACTTGCACAGGAGCCAGTCAACGACCCTGGCAATGATCACGCTCAAATGCTGCTTTTAATGTTCCACTGGCATGGGTGCCAATCAGGCAGTACTGTCATCAGCCATGACAACGATCTCACTTGCCTCAACAGGTCTTTGCAAGCATAGTTTGTTGTCCAATGATTGAAGGGTACTCTTAAATGGGCTGGTTATACAGCACTGCCTTAGGCCATGGTGATGGTCTCACTTGGCTTGCTGTGTCTTCTCAAGTACAGCATATCTCCAAAGGTCTCGGTCACTTGCCATTGCCTCGGTGAGGCCCAATGTTTGAAGGTCATGCTTCACCACCTCATCCCAGGTCTTCCTGGGTCTACCTATTTCAAAGGTTCCCTCAACTGCTAGGATGTGAAACTTTTTCACACAGCTGTCCTCATCCATTCACAACACATGACCATACCAGCGCAGTTGTCTCTCTTACACACCACATCTGATGCTTCTTAAGTCCAACTTTTCTCTCAGGGTGCTTGCACTCTGTCGTGTATATCACACTGACATTACACATCCATCGGAGCATACTGTCTTCATTCCTTGCAAGCTTATGTATGTCCTCAGCAGTCATGGCCCATGTTTCATTGCCATGGCTGTTCGTACACATGCATCATACAGTCTACCTCTTACTCTGAGTGAGGGGCCCTTTGTCACCAGCAGAGGTAGGAGCTCTCTGAACTTTGCCCAAGCTATTCTTATTCTAGCAGCTACACTTTCAGAGTATTCCCCACCCACTACTGACTTGGTCACCTAGGTAACGGAAGCTATCAACTACTTCTAGTTTTCCTCCCTGCAATGTGGTGGAAGTTGTTCTCTGTGCATTTTCAGTGTTTATTGCTCCTGAGTATTTGCTACACAGAAAATCTATCTTCCTAGTTAGCCTTCCTTTGATATTTATGCACCTCTTACACGTGTCCATAGCTTACACTGGGTACATCTTATGGAGTTTCTACCTATGCCTTTTCTACAGATCAAGCAGGGCCATCTACCTAAAGGGATTTGTTGTTTGTCTGTCTTCCTACTTATTAGGACTTTGGTTTTTGCTAGATTGACTCTAAGGCCCTTAGATTCTAATCCTTGCTTCCACAGCTGAAATTTCTCCTCTAGTTCTGATAGTGACTCAGCTATAAGAGCAAGGTCATCAGTATAGAGAAGCTCCCAGGGGCATCCTGTCTTGAATTCCACTGTTATTGCCTGGAAGACTATGATGAATAAGAGCGGGCTGAGGACTGATCTTTGGTTGACCCCTACCCCTAACCAAAATTTTTCACTGTACTCGTTGCCAACCTTCACCTTACTTACAGCATCCCTGTACATGGCTTGTACAGCTCTCACTAACCATTCATCTATCTCTAGTTTCCTCATTGATCACTAGATAAGTCAAAGGCTTTCTCCATGTCAATGAAAACTAAGTACAGAAGTTTATCTTTGGCTAGTTATTTTTCCTGCAGCTGTCTTACCATAAATATAGCACCAGTGGAGCTTTTCTCTGGCACAAACCCAAACTGCATCTCATCTAGACTGACTCTCTCCCTAATTAGTTGGGCTATGACCCTCTCTGTGACCTTCATTACCTGATCCAACAACTTGATACCTCTGTAATTATTTGTATCTAATGCATCACCTTTACCTTTGTAGCAGTTGACTATGGTGCTGCTACACAAGTCATTGGGTAGGACTCCTTCATGTATCACCTGGTTGACTATATATATCTGCTTCCCCTATGGCTAAATAAACCTGTCTCCTAGCTTCCCTTCTGGCAGTCTGATACAATTCCCTGCTACCACTATTCTTCCAGTCCTTCCATGCCTGTTTCTTTTCCCTAATAGCCCTATCCAACTACATTGTTCCACTACCACCTTGGGTCGAGAGGAAACTTTGCGCCATCCACAGATATGATCAGTAGCCCTCAACAGGTTGTTCCATAGAAACCTCCAGTTGTCTTCCACATCATGTGATGCTATATTCCCCTCTATTTTGTGAAAAGCTTCAAGTAATATATCTCTAAATCTCTGTCCATTCGCAGGATCCTAAAGCTTCCAGACCCTTCTCCTCTATGCTGGTCATCTTCTGGGCATCCATTTAGCCCTGATCCTGAAGTCACTAACTACTAATCTATGTTGTTGGGGTGCATTCTTCACCTGGAAAGGTTTGAGCATTTATAAGTGGCCGTCTTTCCCATTTCCTGGCAAGGATGTAGTCAATTTAACTTGTGTGTCTACCAGAATGGTAGGTGAATAGGCGACTGGCAGGTTTCCTTAACCATAAGATCATTTGCATCACAGAACTCCAGCAGCCTGGTTCCCTCCTCATTCCAGGAACCAAAATCATAGCCTCCATCTAGCCAAGGAAGATCCCTGCATGTTGTTCAACATGTCCATTGAAATCACCAGCCACAAAGAGAAGGTCCCTGTCATTCGTCGACGAGGTAGTCTACAAGAGGGTGTCATAAAATCAATCTTTCTGTCTATCAGGTAGCCTCAGCTGAGGGGCATAGGCTGAGATAATGGTTGCTAGCCCATGATGAAGCATTAAGTATTCTGTCACATACTCTGACTACCTTGATTACCATATCAACCCATTTCTCTACAAGAAGTATAACCACGTCCTCGACCCCATAAGTGTTCCCTGTCCAGAAAATCTTATACCTATGTTCTTTGCCTGTGAGGAACCTAGCAGAACCTCCTTTCTACCTTACTTCTTGGATGCAGCACAAATCTACACGTCCCCACACAAGCATATCAACAATCTCACCAGACCTACCTTTCAGTGTGCCCACATTGAATATGCCAACCCTGAGGGTGTGGGAGGTGTGGGCTCATGAAAACCCTGGGATGGGGGACAGCAGCATCATGTACCTGAAATGGAAGCTTGCATTTGGCAGAACTCATATACATACAATAGTTTTCAACCTGCATACACCACACCATTTTTATGCACTACATGATTACTATCTTACATAGGAGATAAACCTTAAGTAGGGATGGGGGGCATTAGGTCTTTAGAAGTGTTCATGGGAGACATCCAATAGAGGTCAGAGGATAGAGACTTCCAGAACAGGTGATGGAGTGGGAAGGCGGGTGCACCGCAAAACAGCAGAGATTAAAGCTGCAAGGCTGCTGGTGCCAGAAAATATCATGATAATAGTGAGATAGAATTGGGCATTTGAAAATCTTAACTAGAGCTATAACCAAGTGGTTATTGAGAGAGAGAAAGAGAGAGAGAGACCAGAACACGAGTGAGAAAATATTTTTGGGATTTAGGGTAACGTAACTTAATGAAATAGCAGAGACTAAGGCTGCTGGTGTCTGAATATTATGATAATAGTGAGATAGAATTGGGCATTTGAAAATCTTAACTAGAGCTATAACCAAGAGTTTCCGGTCAGCCAATCTGTGACAGAATTAGATAGATGAATGAATAAGCGACAATAATAAATGAGCGTGAAAGAGAGAGAGAAAGGGAGAGAATTGGATGGAGCGAAGGGATCTTAAGTTTGTTTTTTTTTAACATACAGCATGGAAGGTGAAACTATGTTTACATAGGTAATGAAATAGATAGAATAATGAAATAAACTAATTAAGTAATTATGATGATCTGCGCTGTAAGAGGATTAGATGTACTAGGTTGAAAAAACAAGATTGATTATCAGAAGATCTGGTTTTCTACTCTTTCGGTGGAGTGATTAAAATGAGGTCGGGGAATCTGAGCATGCTAGTTTATATAGGCTGAGGTGGGGGAGAAGGAGGTAAGTTTTGGGGAAGCAAGTGGTTATCGAAACAGAGAGAGAGTGTAAAAAATATGACAATGATGGTGATGATGATGAATGGATACTTTCAGATTAAACAAACCCTGTTAGCAAAAGAAATTAGAATTATTTACCAGGATTTTCACATCTCCATGTGGTGTGATTCTAGCAGAACAGTCTGGTTCAACGATAATGGTGCTGAAAAGAGAGTCACAAAACATTTAGAATGTAACAATCATTGTAATATTGGTAATGATTTAAAAAGAAATGAGCAAAAATTATCTGATTTCTGTGAATGCCAGTGCTTAGCTTTACTGTTTAGCTGGTCTGTCTAAGGTAACATACCCAGATGATCTGGTACCTAATCATGACAACTAGTTTAAGTGAGATAATATAGAATAATTTATATGATACTAACAAATCAGAAAAAAAAGCTTGAAAATTTGAGTATCATCATCATCGTTTAACGTCCTCCTTCCATGCTGGAATGGGGTTGGAAGGTTTGACAGGAGCTGGCCAGGCAGGAGCCTGCATCATGCTTCTGCGTTTGTTTTGGAATGGCTTTTACAGTTGGATACTCTTCCTAATACCAACCACTCTGCAGAGTGAGCTGAGAGCTTTTTACATGACACAAGCACATGCTAAGTCAGTTTTGGCATGGTTTTACAGCTGGATGCCCTTCTAAATGCCAACCACTTTACAGTGTTGACTGGATGCTTTTTAAGTGGCACCTGCACTGGAAGGGTCACTAAGTAACTTTGCAAGACAAGGAATCTTTGAGAGGGGGCGCATTAGAGGAGGTAATCTTGTGTCAGATGATGAAAGGTTAGAATGTGACAGAAAGACAGAAACAGATATCTTGCTGTAGAGGAGGTACACAGTTACCCAGTCAGAGAAAGAGAGAGAGAAAGTTCAGAAAATTGGTTAAATTATTTCTGTGATGGAAGAAGGGGAATATATATGAGTATTCATAATTAATTTAACACACACACATACACAAACAGATGCAGGCATAGCAGTGTGGTAAGAGGTTTGCTTCCCAGCTTCATGGTCATGGGTTCAATTCTACTGTGTGGCACATTGGTCAAGTGTTTTTACTATAGCCCTGGGCTAACCAAAGCCATGTGAATGGATTTGGTAGATGGAAATATATATGTGAAAATATATATATTTGTGTGTGTGTGTTTGTTCCCACCACCACATCTTCACAAACAGTGTTAGTATGTTTATGTAACTTAGCATTTTGGTATAAGGGACTAATAGATTAGGTACCAGTACTGGGGTTGATTCATTCACCTAGAACCCTTCAATGTGGTGCCCCAGCATGGACACAGTCCAATGACTGAAACAAGTAAAAGAGATAATTTATCAGCATCATCATTTAATGTCTGCTTTCCATGCTGGCATGGGTTGGACGGTTTTACTGGAACTGGTAAGCTGTACCAGATTCCAGTCTGATTTGGCATGGTTTCTATGGCTGGATGCTATTCCTAACATCAACCACTACAAGAATGTAATGGGTGCTTTTTATGTGCCACCAGCATGGGTACCAGTTATGTGACACCAGCATTGGCCATGACTATGATTCCACTTGGCTTGACGAGTCTTCTCAAGCATAGCATATTGCCAACTGTCTCGGTCATTTGTCATCACCTCCATGAGGCCCAACATTCTAAGATCTTGTTCCACCACCTCATCCCATATCTTCTTGGGTCTACCTCTTCTACAGGTTCCCTCCACAGTTAGAGATCAGCACTTCTTTACACAGCTCTCCTCATCCATATACATCATGTGACCATACCAGCATAGTCATCTCTCTTGCACACCACATCTGATGCCTCTTATGCCCAGTTTTTCTCTCAAAATGCTTACACTGTGTTGACCATGCACATGTGTTGATAATGCACATCCAGTGAAATATACTAGCTTCATTTTTTTCAAGCCTTTGCATGTCTCTGAGGAGGAGGCCCTTTGTTACCAACAAAGGTAGAAGCACTCTAAATTTTGCCCACCTATTCTTATTCTAGCAGCTATGCTCTCACATCATCCACCTCCACTGCTGACTTGGTCACCTAGATAACAGAAGCTATCAACTATCCCACCTGGCATTTGGTGGAGTCTATTTTCTGTACATTTTTTTAGTGTAATATTGTACCTGTACATCTGTCACACACAAAGACTATTTTCCCTGTTAACCTTCCTGCTGCACCTCTTATATGTCCATAGTTTGCACCGGGCACATCTTATGGAGTTTCTACCTATGCCTTTTCTACATATCGAGCAGGGCCCTCTACCTGTAGGGATTTGATTTGTCCACTTTCCAACTTACTAAAACTTTGGTTTTTGTTAAATTAACTTTAAGGCCTTTTGATTTTAGATCCTGCTTCCACACCTGTAATTCCTTCTCTAGTTCTGGTAGTGATTCAGCTATAACAACAAAGTCATTAGCATAGAGGAGCTCTCAGAGACAATGACAGGAGACCAAGACCTTTGGAAATATACTGTGATTGAGAAGACCCAGCAACTAAAGTGAGATCGCAGCCATGGCTGATACCAGTGTTGCATGTCCGGCCCATTTAAGAGTACCCTTAATATGTCAGGCAATATGATATGTTAGTTAGTTAATTTTTGGCTCAAAAAGCAAAAAGCAAGGCCATGTAGGGGAACATGGAGTGTACAGGGTGGTGTTCATGTAAAGAGTTCAGGCCACTTGAGGTCAAGGGAGACTTTGAACCGAGCGGTCGTCAGCATCTTCACCATCTCGTCTGGCAGCTTCACCATCTCGTCTGGCAGCTTATTCCACGGATATGCTTGAGAAGACCTGTTGAGTCAAGTAAAACCAAAATCGTAGCTGTGGCCAGTGCTCCCTGACTGGCTCCTGTTCTGGTAGCATGTAAAATGCATCATCTGAATGTGGTTGATGCCAGTGTCCTCTGACTGGCTCCTGTGTCAGTGACACGTAAAAAGCACCATCCAAATGTGGCTGATGCCAGGTCTGCCTGACTGGGACCTGTGCCAGTGGCATGTAAAAAGCACCATCCAAACATGGCCAATACCAGTACCCCCTAACTGGCTCCCATGCTGGTGGCACGTAAAAAGCACTATCCAAATGTGATTGATGACAGGCCCGCCTGACTGGCTCCTGTGCTGGTGGCATGTAAAAAGCACTCACTACACTCTTGGAGTGGTTGGGGTTAGGAAGGGCATCTACCTGTAGAAACATTGCCAGATCAGATTGTAGTCTGGTGCAACCGCTGGCTTGGACATTAAACAATGATGATGATGATGATATATATATATATGATATATATATATATATATAAAAAATGTGAATTTTTAATTATTTTCTGAGATTTTACAAAAACAACAAAAAAATTTTTTTATTTTTCTCTATATATAGATGAGAAAGTTGGTTTGTGAAATATATATGCATGTATACATACACATGTGCATACATAAATACACATAAGTATGTATATAAGGCATATAATTATACACATATATATGCATTATAACCTCCAATTTGATAGTATTTGTTTATATTTTAGTGTGATTTAATTAATGCTTCTATTAAATACACTTACATAAACTGATTTCTACATAAAGCATAGGTGTTTATCTACCAGTAGCAGCATAGCCTGGCGTTGCCCGGGTATGTAGGAGTCCCTAGTAGGCAACGACTAATCCCAATCTAGTCCTTTCCCTCTAATTTCCTGCCAATTTGTGAAAGATATTGTCGAAAATATGTCATCTTGAATTTGAACGCGATTTCCCAAAATGGCATGATTTTATCGATTTTTTCTGATGGTAAGGTATTGCATGGAAAACTAACGTTAGAATTAAGTTTCTTAGAGTAACATTAAGCTTCACCATGAGTTTGGTGAAAATCGATTGCAAGTTGCAAAAACTACAACAGAAAATGTGTTGCATATAAAAAGCTTAGATTCTTGACCCCATGTCGAATTTATCGATTTTTTTCAGAACTGGGGGAACTTTTCAAAATTTTCGCTGCGTTAGTTTTGAATTATGACATTGGGTTATGTGTGTGTCAAGTTTCATCAGAATCGGTTGAAAGCTGTGGTCAGGGTGAGGGTACAACCTGACAGACACACAGACAGACAAACTGCCATTTATATAGAGAGAGATATAATCTGTATGATGAATATATACTATTTTTTTACATTCTCGATAGACAGAGATCTTGTGCATTACGTCATCACAAATGTAGTTTATAGAAAGAATTTTGGATATTATCAATATATGAGAATTTAGTTCTTATATATTATTTAATTAAGAAGTATTGTTAATTATAGTTTAAAATTAATATTAATGTAATAGGTTGAAAATATGTATTGCTAGGTAAAAGTTCTAAATATTTAGTTAAGTATAAGTATAAAAAGACTGTTGTATTAGTTAAAGATAGGAATTTGTTACATTATGTCATCTCAATTAGTGTTAATAGAAATAGTCACAAAATATATTCAATATGTAGTGATTAAGTTAATCTCAGTAAATTAATTAATAATTATTATTAATTAGTATTTAGGATATTGTTAGAATACTAGTTGTTAATTTAAGGTAATAAGGTCAAAAATATTATGTATCATAAGTGGTATAATCAATAATAATTATCTCAGTGTTTATAGAGATAGTTACAAAGCATTTTCAATAAAGCTAGCCTGTCATATCAATAGGTAATATGTCTCTTAAATATTAGAGTATATTATATGAATATTATATTATATAGTTCAATATTACCCTATATTATGTGTATAAAGTTTAATTATACTTAGAGAAAACATATTTCCCTGAATGAAGACAAGATACATTTTTTTCTTTTTTTTTAAAGTAAATATTTTCTAGATGTAAGGATTTTATATGCTTCTTCAGTACACAACTCACATATTTTGTTAGCGATTTTATATGACTTTGCAAAACTAATAATCTCCCATTTGATATTAAATTCAATGTTGTTATCCTTTAATTCCTATATGAACTTACTTCATCTGGTAGAATTTATTTTTTGTCTATTTTTAAAGCTCTGTAAATGGTTAACCACCTTAATCTTAATTCTATTTTCTTTTGACCCTATATAATTGAATTTCTTTCCTTGAGATTCAACTATACATTGGTACACTAAGTTATCTTTCTTATATAGATTTCAAAATTTACATTTAATTTTAAATTAACAGTCGCAAGTTTCTTTACATCTTTATGTATAGATTTATTTGAAATATTATTAGAAAGGGAGATAATATGTGTTATTTTCCTTCTATCATTAAGACCATTAACATTATTATTTGTGTTTGGGAGATTAAGTTGGTATTGATGTGAATTATTGTATTGCATATTTTTATTACTGTAGAAATTATGTAATTTTTTGTTATTAATAGATGATATAATCATGAACAAGTTACGAGTTAAATTAAAACTAACTCTGACATATTTATAATTAATAATTTCACCTTATTTATTATTGTTGTTAAAATGCTTATAAATAGACTTGTATATAGATTTAAATTATTTTCAATTTGCATAGCATATGGAATGATAAGCCAAATCATATTAGACTCGTCATAATTATTTTTAGAGAGTTTATAATCTATTTTAGATATAGTAAAATTCATGGAAGAGGTATATAGTTTATTTTTTCTATTACAAATATTACGTGGATTATTAACAGTATGAGTATTCAAGGGAATTATCAGTTTATTATTATCAAATATATAAATATATATATACAAATTGAGATAGGGGTTGCAAATTCAACCCTCCATGAGATAACATATATCCAATATACTGCTAGTGAAGTACACAACAAAGTTAATACATAAATGTTAAGAATTGCGATGCAATTAATTCATTTACTGTATTACATGGGCAAAAGTAAAATTATTTTTACCATAAATTAATAATTCAAAATAAGAAAATGGAGAAATACATCTAAATCATTTATCAACTACCAGATAATACCCAATCATATACTTTATTAAACCACTACATAAGAACATTAGGGTTAAACATAAAAATATATAACAAAACAGCGTACATGAATGAGTAATACAATACAATAAGTACAATCATTATAAGAGGGTATAAATAAATAAATATAAATATATATAAATATAACATTCGTATCTTCACGCCATCTTGAAGCCTTTCCTCTCTAATACACATGTGCTATCTCTCTCTCTCTCTCTCATCAACAAGCTGTGAATTTCCGAGCGCGAGCAAGATAGGTGTTGAATTGCTACTTTGAATTGCTATTTTCAATTCTTTACTGACCATTCATAATTTTATCAAATTTCTCTATCTGTCTATCTTATCTAATCTTATTCATTTCATTTCATTTCTCCTCGTATTAATCAACATTCGTATCTTCGCGCCATCTTGAAGCCTTTCCTCTCTAATACACATGTGCTATCTCTCTCTCTCTCTCATCTACAAGCTGTGAATTTCCGAGCGCGAGCAAGATAGGTGTTGAATTGCTACTTTGAATTGCTATTTTCAATTCTTTACTGACCATTCATAATTTTATCAAATTTCTCTATCTGTCTATCTTATCTAATCTTATTCATTTGAGTTCCCAAATATATGTACTTAACCCCGTGGAATACATCCTATTTTTATTTTTAAAAGTATATCTATGGTAGTTTAGTCTTTGTTTTATGCTATTCTTAGTTGCACCGATGTATACCCTACTGCTATATTGTGTATCTACAGTGCAATGATAAACTACCTCTTTCTTGAGGCATTCATTACCAAACACACATTGATTCCTATTTCTGAAATTGCAGTTATCAACAGATTGAGGTAGTTTAACCTTGGCAAAATTCCCTGTAACTCTATTCCTATTAATAGTATTATAATTATTTTTGCTATCTAATCTTACAGTTAACGAGTGTTTATGTTTAATATTATTGGTGATATTCTTATCCATAGGAATAGTATTGCTGATAGTGGTATCATCAATTAAATTTGGATTTTTCTTTACAGGTATGGTACTATCATAATTATTAAGAGGGTTGTTCACGTTAGTTCTAAAAGATTTATTGCCTCTACGATTATAGAGAGGCAAATTACTATTACCCAAATTCATCTTTCTATCATTATAGAAGCCATCCAATTTCCTGTTATTAAATGAGATGATAGTGGCTAAATTATGCGTAATGCTATATCTTATTCTAACAGTTCTATTGTTAATTATTTGACCAAATTTATTTCCACCCCTAACAAAGTGCCTATATAATAAATTATGTATATTTCCAACTATATCTGTTTTTATCTGCATTGCATATGGGGTGCGTATGTGCGCACGTTTGCAAGTGTGTGCATGTGGATGTTTCTTAACTAACCAACCGTAAAAAACAATTGTAATTTAAATTTAAAAGTATAAGCCAATCAAATTCCGGCATTCGTTTCATAACTATTTTGGAAATTAATAATATATTAGTGTCACAATAGAAATTATTAATCCACATACATCTGTGGAAATTAACACCATGTAAACTGATTGACTTGACTGCTTTTTGTATGTATGTGCAAATATTTAATGCCTTGCATAATACTGTGGTATTATGTTGGTCCCTAGTTTTGCTACTATATTGCTAATTATGTGATATATGTATTGTTTTATTAGTATTAATGTTATTGGAAATAAGAACAATGATATTGGTAGCATTAATGATATTGATAACAGTATTGATGTTAACATTAATGACTTTTTGTAAATTAATATAAGGTAATACTGACTCTATATATCTGCATTGAAGTATGAATATGTCTATGTTCTCTACGTTGTAATATCTTAATATTAAGTTGAAAAACATTGAATATGGAACATATATATATTTTATTGATTTATATTATTTGTATTATTATGTATATAGGCGCAGGAGTGGCTGTGTGGTAAGTAGCTTGCTAACCAACTACATGGCTCCGGGTTCAGTCCCAGTGTGGCATCTTGGGCAAGTGTCTTCTGCTATAGCCCCGGGCCGACCAATGCCTTGTGAGTGGATTTGGTAGACGGAAACTGAAAGAAGCCTGTCGTATATATGTATATATATATATGTGTGTGTGTGTTTGTGTGTTTGTCCTCCTAGCATTGCTTGACAACCGATGCTGGTGTGTTTACGTCCCGGTCACTTAGCGGTTCGGCAAAAGAGACCGATAGAATAAGTACTGGGCTTACAAAGAATAAGTCCCGGGGTCGATTTGCTCGACTAAAGGCGGTGCTCCAGCATGGCCGCAGTCAAATGACTGAAACAAATAAAAGATAAAAGATAAAAGATATGTATATGTGTATGTATAAGAGTATGAGTATATGCACTCATATATATATGTAAATGATTTATTATGGGTATGTACCCACACTTATATGAGTATATATGTAATTTGGTTTATACTTTAGAATCTCCAAAGAGGCCTTAAGATATCTTTGTAAATGTCTCATTTTTAACTTCATATTGTCATACTATACATGGCTAATATAGGTAAAATGAAACATATTTATCTGCATGGCCGAAACAGCTGTAAGATATAGTGTATATTTATATTTATATCTATTTATATTTATTTATTTATACCCTCTTATAATGATTGTACTTATTGTATTGTATTACTCATTCATGTACGCTGTTTTGTTATATATTTTTATGTTTAACCCTAATGTTCTTATGTAGTGGTTTAATAAAGTATATGATATATATCTGGTAGTTGATAAATGATTTAGATGTATTTCTCCATTTTCTTATTTTGTATTATTAAATATATATATATATATATATATATATATATATAAAAGGAAGGAATGGATTAAAGAAATCCGAGTGAATACCTTAGCAAGTACTCCATGTGGGTTAGATATATCTTGTGACATGTACAAACTTTAAATCTGAATGGTACATTAATCACACAGTTTAATAATAAACAGGAAGAATGAAGAGTTGTATGACTATTTGCTGACATGTTTCACAAAGCTTGTATAACCATAACTTCATTAAACAATGGAACAGTTATCTTGCAAACTTTTCTCACAAGAGCTCAAAATTCACTCTGGTAGATTTCTTAAATACTGCTGTGAACATAGTTGTTTAGGTTGAGGAAGCAGACAATGTACATATCATATTACAATCTCTTAGTTGTTATCTACATCTAGAGTTCATGGTCAGTGATGACAAATGTCAATGCATAGAAGTCAGTGAGAAGGAGCTGTAGAGAAGTTTAATTAGTATTTGATGTCTTTATTTTATGGTAGTCCATTGTAGGGATGTATTGTGATAAAAAAAAGTGTTAAGTAACTTTTTCAAAGAATATACAATCTGATAATTTGCTGCACCATTTCTATTTGGAAAAATCAAATTTTGATTCGTTCTCATTCATTTAGTAAAACATTCTTGAAATTTCCAAACCAAGATCCAAGTTAACTTGCATGGATGTAAGGAAAGGGAAATAAACTCTATACCTAAGTTATGTTATTAACAATTATTTTACCTTCTTAATTTACTCACTATTATAATGCAAAAGAGAATCTTTTCTTAACTAACTTGAGTATAAATAAATTAATTCTTCCTCTTCCTTCTGAACATTTAATATTGGTTACAAATTTTTACTAAAATAACTTTAGTTTTTTAAAATTCAATTCCCAAAGTATTGCACCAAATATAATTTAGTTTACTATTTCACACAATTTAATTTAGTTTTAACTGAATTTTCTAGATATAAATGACATAGTGAATTGTCAGATTGTATCCTCATAAAAAGTTACTTAGCACTTAAATGTTTTATTGCACTAATCCATCCCTGCCATGGACTGACATTAAATACTAATCAAACTTTTCTACAGCCTCCTCACAGACACCAACAATTGGTAACATTTTGACCTCACCGCCCTTGAACTTCGCATACAGATTGGAACTAATAAAAAGTTATATTATACATATCCTGTTCACTTCTTCAACCTAAGCAATTACATTTATAACAGTTTTTGAAAACTATAACACGGCAACTTTTGAGCTCTGATGAGAAAAGTTTGCAAGGTGACCTCCAATGATTAGTTGATCAAATATGTATACAAACCATTGTGTAAATGAAGGTACAGGTTTTGCAAGATCAGTGAAATATATCAACAAATAAAGTCATATAACTCCTGTCTGCATGTATTTGTGACTGTATGTAACTGTTTACCAACATTTTCCTACAATATTTTATCACTATTATCTCTTTTTATGGTTGTTTGAAGGATGTTTCTACCTGCATTTCTGTGAAACTTTTCAACTTGTCTTCTATATCAGTTTGCTTCTTTGGCTTCACACCCTCTCACATTAAATTTTTTACTTGGCAATCCCTATCCCCATCAAAGCAATCTTCCAGCTTCAGTTTTAGCTCTGACAACACACAATCATAATACTACCCTCTGAACATGAATAGCATTCAAATAGAACCATGAAAGTTACTGGACATGCTACGTTTTACTGTCACTGAGTATTTCTCCATGTAAACATATATCTTCTGCATAACAAAAGCTACATTAAAGACTGACCTACATCTTCAGAACTCCAACAACTACAACTCTCTACAAAATTCAGCTAAGACCTGCCATGGAGTATTGCTCCCACATCTGAGATGGTGCTACTGCTACACATAAAGACATCCTGAATTATGCCTGCCAAAGTGAGTGGGTACCCGACTAATGACATGAAGTTACTTGCCAGCAAACTCTCCTTTCTGATTCACTGATGTGCTGAGTTCTCCTTGTGTCTTTTCTACTAATACTACAGTGTAGTATCCCAGAAAATTATTATTTTGGTTTCTGCCCATGTCTTTTTTTTTCTACAGCCATCAGCTGCTTAAGAGGAAATTAACTGTATTAAGTTCCCTGGTCTTTGGAGGGCATGGGAAGGCCAAAGGTACTTCCAGATGAAACAAGAAGGTAAAGTTTGCTTTATTTCATGGGAATAAAAAGTGAAATAAAGTATACTGATTTAACATTTAAGAGTTTAACTTAAATTGGGCAGTTAAAAAACAAAAATTAAAACGTAATGGGTGGGATAGATTTACAAATAATAGATTGAATTAACTAGAATGAACAAAAGCATTTCTAACAGTTAAATGAATACTTACCTATTTTTATCAATAATTATAACAGGTCCTTCAAGCTGATGTCCAGACTTGAGTGTATCTAGTAGGTAGACATTGGTTTGACGATAGCCACCTTCAAAATAACATGGAACGCACTGTCCAAGAAAGAAAGAAAGCATCAGTGATTGTCTTGCATTCATTTTCATTTCTGCCCTGCAGTATTTAGTTATGTTCCTTTATGTTTTCAGCAGAGTTTATTTTGCCTTTCATCCTTCTGGACTTTATATAATTGACTATACATCTCTTACAAAATTTGTAGCCTTGTGTTGGAATAAGAAATTAGAATGAAAGGCAATCTGAACCCTATTATTGACAATATATCCATTAGGATTTGACTCATTAAACTGGAAATAGAGTAAACTAATGCATTTAAAAAAAATACTTTACTGCAAGATTTCAACATTGAACATCAAGTATGCTACTTCAAATACTTTGTCAAGTGAATTTACAATTCAGTACATAGTTTAGTTCTTAACTATCATCTCCTCCCACTAATTCTTGGAAATGAATCAGGCAGAAATTCAAAACTGGAAGCCACCAGGAATTTTTGTATGCTGAAAACCCAGTTCTATTTGCAGAATCACTTTAGGGAATTCTTTAATTAAACAATCATACTCATATTCTCAATTTACTGAAAATATGCAAAGATCATGGATACAACTTCTTCCTCCTCTCTAAACCATTAAAACTAAAATAAATTATGTGTTTACAATGTCTTATGGACTGTCACATGCCTCATAATGGACTGTCATATGCCTCATTTGTATGGTTTCCTTTCAAAAGGATTGTGAGTTGTGGTATGAGGGCTATCAACTACAATGTGTGTGGTTCAGGAGTAAATCAATTGAAGAGTTGATAATGGCCATCAGATTCAATATAGAAGATGTAATCCATTTTAGTAAACATTTATTCAAGTATGAGAATTGCAGATAAATGAATTGAAAAGAGGTATGGGGCCCTTCAGCTGACAGATTGATGATTCATATAATTTCACTGGCTCATGGCAAAGACATTTAACTCTCAATGACTCAGTTTAAATGGATAAATACTATGGGATGTGCATTCACCACTGCAAGGGGGCAAAGAACCATACAACTGCCAACTACTGTGTCTCTTGAGTACAAATTGACTTGGGCACTCTGTTGGTTACAATGTGTGTTCCAGTTGATTCAATCAATGGAACAGCTTGCTCATGAAATTAATGTGAAAGTGGCTAAGCATTCCACAGATACACTCGTAACATAGTTTTTAGGAAGATTCAGCATGACACACCAAATGTGACATGGTTGGCTCACTGAACAACAGATACAATTCACTTTTGCCAGCCAAGTGGACTGGAGAAATGTTAAATAAAGTGTCTTGCTCAAGGACACAACACACCTCCAGGAATTGAACTCATGGCCTTATGATCACGAGCTGAATACACAAACCAGTAAGTCACATGCCTTCACTAACAACATCTTGTATCCGTTAATCAAATGAGTTATCTTAAGGTTTCATTTATTTCCTTCTTTAGTTTAAGTGTAATTAGCAGGACATTCATACACAAATATTAGAGACTTAACAAGACACCAATAATGAATGAATGGACCAATGAGGGTAAAAATTAATAAACAAATACATGAATAAGGATGAAGGCAAACATGATCAGACTGTGGTAAAAAACAAATTTATGGTGAAGAAGATGAATAATGAAAATGAAAAGGAATGAAGATGATAAATAATTGAAGAAAACAAATAAATGAAGATGGATCAACAAATAAGGAAGAAGAATGAACAAAGGAGAAAAATGGAGACAACTGAATGATAAGGACAAATGAACAATGATGATGAATGACTGAAAAATATGAATGATTGATGAAGAATATGAATGAATAATGAAGCATATGAAAGAATGATGAAGACAAGCAATGAAGGCAAATGAGTAAATAATGATGACAAATGAATGATGATGATACAAAAGAAACTGCTTACTTTCATAGGCTTTGGTTTGTCACTCCCATTGCTGAGTTGTGGACAGTACTCGGTCATACTACATCCTGTTCCTCTAACTCTGATGTCATCAATAATGATGGGACGGTTATCAAGTACAAAGCCAAACTCTCTTTTGTAACTGCCAAATGAGAATAGAACAGTAGAAATCAAATTTGGTTTAGTGTTCTAGTTTTGTGAGTTTGCTAAATCATTTACATTACAACAATTCACTTTAAAAAAATGGGACTTACTATTATAATCATTAAAACCTGTAGCCTAAAAAAAGTGCACAACAAGAAAGGAAAACTTTTCCTCCACTTTTCCTGATCATCATGCTTTCCATCAATTTCCTCCTTGTCCACAATAGGATGTCATAGTGTTATGTGATAAAACCACTTCATTTTCAGCTTTTTAACAACTGTCAAAAAAGTTTTATGGTTCAGTGTTTTCAGTAATTTCTTTCTGAACACTCCATTTAAAATGCCTGTTTTGGCAACACAATATTAATATTCCAATTACTTGGCCACAATTACAGATGTTACTGAAAGATATGACATCCTTCAGTAAAGATGAATTGATACATCCTATATGTCTGTTAAGCTATCAGTAGTGCAAGCAGGTCAGCATCAAACTCACAAGCAAGCTCTTTATGTGTTCTACTGAAATAGCATGTGCAAAGGAACTGATCAAAAACAAATTTTTATATATATATATAAAATATATTTTTCATTTTTTACAATTTTTAGTCATTGTACTGTAATCATGCTGGGGCATAACTTTGAAGGGTTTGGGCCAAACAAATTGATTCCTCTACAAGTTCTCTTTTTACTGTACCACTAAGAGGACATAAACAAACCAATATTAGTTGTCAAACAATGACAGGAGACAAACACAAATTTATACAATGCACAATTTTGCCTATCAAATTCACCCACAAGGCATTTGTTAGCCTGGGGCTATATTAGAAGACACAAGCCCAAGGTACTGCACAATGGGATTGAACTCAAAACCACATGGTGGCAAAGTGATCTTACTAATCAAACAGTCATGCCAACACCTATACAGATATATACATATCATTATGTTGTGAGGATAATAGTAATAAAGGTTCACCTCTCCCATGTAATGAGTGGTATGTGCTAGTCGCTATAAATAAGGTGATGGTGGTCAATATAGGCAGAGAGTATGAAGTTGATGGTCATAGATAGTCATGGTCTTACTTGTCTCACTTACTATACTGCTATAACAGAGTGGCATTATAACAATCTGACATTAAGAAATACAACTGTGGTAATGTGGAATTGACAAACACAAAAAAGTTTTTTTTCTGTGTGAATTTTAAGGAAAAAAAAATTGTAAAATTATAGAAAATTTGTTGTCCTGTTTGCTTGAGTTGCAAAAACAGCAACTGAAAGAACAACAGCATCAGCTACAACTGCAAGAACAACAGCAGAAGCAACAACAACAACAATTACTATTACAGCAACAATCGCTGCAATTAATGAATAGTAAGTCGTCAGGAAAAGCTGAAAAAATGTTCTTGCCAGATCATGTTGAAAACTTGATAACAGTGTTTGAGTATGAACGAGATGAAGAAGTTACCTTTGAGGCTTACTATAGAAGATACAAACAAATCTTCAATAAAAAGTGCAAAGATTGGGATAACAATAGGAAAACGCATTTAATTTTAAGAAAACTGGCAGCAGGAGAACATGAGCATTACAGTAATTACGTACACCCAAAAAAATTTTCTGACATAAAATTTAAAGACACAATAGACATATTGTGTAAAGTTTTTAGTGAGAAATGCCTGTTGTTCAATACACGTTGCAAATGTTTGAACTTAGAAAAGAACAACGAGGAGGACTACATCACATATGCTGGTTGAGTTAACAGGGAATGTGAAAAGTTCAAACTGGATGAATTTGTGCCAGATATGTTCAAGTGCCTGATATTCACTCAGGGACTAACTGCAGAGAAAGATGCAGAAGTAAGAACAATAATTCTCACTAAGCTGGAACAGAACCAAGCTGTAACCTTGCAGCAAGTGTCAGAAGAGTGTGAACGAATAGCAAATTTAAGACATGACACAGAAACAATTGAACATAAAGATTGCTTCCAAGTGAAAGAAGTGTGAAATAGGCAGAACAGAAATCAAGTGTGTACTAAAATACAGTACAAACAGGACAAGAATCAGGAAACAAACCCATGTTTTGGATGTGGAGGTCTACACCTGAGAAAAAACTGCCCATTTAAGACAGTGGAATGTTTTCTTGTGGAAAAATTGGACACATAAAAACACATTGTAAAAACCAAGATGAAAAAACATTGGAACAAAAGAAAAACAAACAGTATGTCATCGAAAGAAAATAGTAATGTAACAAAGAGAAAATTCGTAATTGTAAAAATTAAAAATATAAGAGTAAGAATGCAGTTAGACACTGGAAGTGAAATTACCATTGTGAATGAAAAAACTTGGAAGTATATCGGTAAGCTGAAATTAAGTAAATCTACAAAAGTAGTACATGGTGTTACGGGTAAAAGATTGTATTTTGTCGGTGAATGTGTGTGTAATGTAACAGTTCATGACCAAATGAAAACGGCAAAAATGTGCTAAAAAATTCAGCTAATTTATTTGGTACAGATAAAAAGTTATGATAAAAAATGTAGGGGCAAAAATGGGAGAGTAATGCCTAATATTTACTTTAACTTATAATTTATTTAAAATGCCTAATATTTACTTTGACTTGTTATTTAGAAGAAAAAACTATACTTTAATTATTACTATTTAAAAGAATTCAATGAGTAGAATCTTTTGGTGAAGACTGCGTTAAAAGATATTAGATATAAAAAATGTTATGCATCTTTACGTAGCCCGGAAATTGGTAACACCTAAAATTGACTTTGACTCAAAATATCTCAGGTATTTGAAAAGCAAACTATACTTTGATTATAACCTTTTCAAAGAACTTGATGAGTAGACTCTTTTGGTGACAACCTCAAGAGCAAAAGAAAAAAAGTTATGCAGTCTTAAGTGATGTAAAAAAGTAATAATTTGTTATCTTGTTTTGTTTGTTTACACCTACGTTCAGAGAGTGACTGCTGCAATAACTGTCTACTACAGCTACAAAATGCTAGGGACTTGAATGGGTTAAAGGACCCCACATAAATGGACATTCCCCAGACTGTTTTTCTTACAAAGATGGGCCCTTGCACCTGAAATACAAAGATTTTATTGAACTTACTGCATTATTAGAAGCTATCTATTTTCTCTCTTTTTACATTCTCCAATATCACAATGTTCAAGCAAACTACATTATGTTTGGTATCAAGTAGCTTTCTTGACTGTGGAACTATTGGAGTCTTGATATAAGGTATGGTGATCCATATATCTCCAGTATTATGTCTAACTATAGTTAATTCACATATTGTTTATGTAAAAGGCTACAAGGTTCTTTCACCACCAAAGACTATGACTATTTGAAATTTTGGGTTGACATCACACCTCAGTTATGTGAAGGCTTTTCTTCCAGAAAGCGTAAAACTGAGAGAAAAGCAAAATTAACTGAAGTTGAATGTCAACAGAGAAAATCTTGACTTCCATAAAGTGGAAAAGATAGATACAAGGAAAAAAGTTTGCAGACATGTTTGTTCCCCCAAAAAAAAAAAAAAAAACTGTGAAAGGATATCAGATTGAGACTTCATATATGTATTCATTTTGCAAAGTGCCCTTTTGTAAAGGGTGCTTTTCCTGATAGAAATATGGCATAACTATATTTTGTTGTTTGATAGTAATACTGCCATATATTCCTTTCATTTTATTACAAATAATATGTAAAAATGAAAAATAGATATTAATTTTCAGTATGCTACACACCTGTATTCCCTTTTGTCTCACCTGTTAATGAGCTTTTTTTTATTAGATGCATTATGTTATGTAAATGGATTTATTAAAGAGCACATAACCTAGTATATTGACCAGTAAAAGAGTTTTGATGGCTCACTTGCACTTGATGGCTCACTTGCGCTTGATGGCTCACTTGCACTTGATGGCTCACTTGCGCTGATGGCTCACTTGTGCTGGATGAGGATGCAAAGAGAGAGGTTTGGAGACACCATTATGAGAGGCTGCTAAATAAGGAAGATGAATGGGATAAAGAGAGTCTGCTGAATGTCAACCCAACAGAGGGACCAGCTATCCGAGTAGACAGTTCCTTAGTAGTTAAGGCAATTAGAAGCATGAAGACAGGGAAAGCTCCAGGCCCATCAGGAATTACTGCAGAGATGCTTAAAATATCTGGTAGTGTCGGCTATAGCCTAGTCACCCATATAGTTAACCAGGTGATACACGAAGGAGTCATACTCAATGACTGGTGTAGCAGCATAATAGTCAACTGCTACAAAGGTAAAGGTGATGCTTTAGATACAAATAATTACAGAGGTATCAAGCTGTTGGATCAGGTAATGAAGGTTACGGAGAGGGTCATAGCCCAACTGATTAGGAAGAGAGTCAGCTTGGATGAGATGCAGTTTGGTTTCATGCCAGGGAAAAGCACCACTGATGCCATATTTCTGGTGAGACAGCTGCAGGAGAAATACCTAGCCAAAGATAAGCCCCTGTACCTGGCTTTTGTTGACATGGAGAAAGCTTTGACAGGGTCCCCCAATCCCTTATCTGGTGGTCAATGAGGAAACTAGGAATAGATGAATGGTTAGTGAGAGCTGTGCAAGCCATGTACAGGGACACTGCTAGTAAGGTGAGGGTTGGCAACGAGTACACTAAAGTATTCAGGGTAGAGGTAGGGGTCCACCAAGGTTCAGTCCTCAGCCCCCTCCTATTTATCATAGTCCTCCAGGCAATAACGGAGGAATTCAAGACAGGATGCCCCTGGGAGCTCCTATATGCTGATGACCTTGTTCTAATTGCTGAGTCACTATCAGAACTAGAGGCAAAGTTTCAAGCGTGGAGACAAGGATTAGAATCGAACGGCCTTAAAATCAACCTAGCTAAAACCACAGTCCTAATGTGTAGGAAGCCAGGCAAATCACAAACACCTTCAGGTAGATGGCCCTGCTCGATCTGTAGAAAAGGCGTAGGTAGAAACTCTATAAAATGCACCAAGTGTAAGCTATGGACACATAAGAAGCGCAACAATGCCAAAGGAAGGCTAACTGGGAAAATAGTTTTTGTATGTGGCAGATGCTCAGGAGCAATAAACACTGAAAATGCTCAGAGACCATCTTCCGCCACATTCCAGGGAGAAAAACTAGAAATTGTTGATAGCTTCCGTTACCTAGGTGACCAAGTCAGTAGCGGGGGTAGGTGTGCTGAAAGTGTAACTGCTAGAGTAAGAATAGCCTGGGCAAAGTTCAGAGAGCTCTTACCTCTGCTGGCGACAAAAGGCCTCTCGCTCAGAGTAAAAGGTAGACTGTATGACGCATGTGTACAAACAGCCATGCTACATGGCAGTGAAACTTGGGCCATGACTGCTGAGTATATGCGTAAGCTCGCAAGAAATGAAGCCAGTATGCTCCGATGGATGTGTAATGTCAGTGTTCATACTCGACAGAGTGTAAGTACCTTGAGAGAAAAGTTGGACCTAAGAAGCATCAGTTGTGGTGTGCAAGAGAGATGTTTGCGCTGGTATGGTCATGTAGCGAGAATGGATGAAGATAGTTGTGCGAAAAAGTGCCACACCCTAGCGGTTGAGGGAACCTGTGGAAGAGGTAGACCCAGGAAAAACTGGGACGAGGTGGTGAAGCACGACCATCAAACTTTAGGTCTCACCGAGGAAATGACCAGAGACCGAGACCTTTGGAAGTATGCTGTGCGTGGGAAGACCTGGCAGGACAAGTGAGACCATAACCCGTGGCCTCTACCTGGGACATAGCCAGCCCACTTATGCATACCTTTCCTTCTTGTGACACAAACCCTACTTGTGAAGACCTGTTGAGGCAAGTGAAAATCAAAAATCAAAATCAAAATCGATCAACATCAATGGAAATTGTAGCTGTGATACCAGTGCCGGTGGCATGTAAGAGAACCATCCAAACATGGCTGTTGCCAGCACCGCCCCGTCTGGCTTCCGTGCCGGTGGCACGTAAAAAGCACCATCCGATTGTGGCCGTTGCCATCCTCGTCTGGCCCCCGTGCCAGTGGCACGTAAAAAGCACCATCCGATCGTGGCCATTTGCCAGCCTCGTCTGGCACCTGTGCAAGTGGCACGTAAAAAGCACCCACTACACTCACGGAGTGGTTGGTGTTAGGAAGGGCATCCAGCTGTAGAAACACTGCCAGATCAGACTGGGCCTGGCGCAGCCTTCTGGCTTCCCAGACCCCAGTTGAACCGTCCAACCCAGTCTAGCATAGAAAACGGACGTTAAACGATGATGATGATGATTTTCAATGAAAATGTTTGAATGAAATATAGAGAAAGAATAAAATCTTGTACCGCTTATACCTTTATTTTAATTAATTCAAATTAATGTACCTCATCTTGAAAAGTGGTGAAATTGTTGGCAGTTGACATCTGGGATAATTTTAGTAACAAATCAGATAAAATGCAATAAGAATTTTAATTTTAGTGTTTATCCATAATGCCATTGCTTTTAAACTTGTTAATTCAATTTACCTATCCATAAAAGTCCAATTTAATCAGAAACATCAGCTAAAATTATATAACTATAAACCACTGGTATATAAGCACCCACTGACAAAATTTCAAATCAATATATAAAAAATTAACTAAGTTACAAGTAAATGTTGCAGACATCCCTCTTGAACCTGAATAATTCAAAATTATGTGAACAAATAAGCATTACATTTGACAGATTAATCTGAACACTAAAGGGTTAAATATTGTTAGAAATGAAAAATTCTGTTCAGATAATTTCTCAAACACAAATTTGAACACTGCTCTCTGGTTTTGCAAGCGAAGACAAGAAAAATAATTGTCTGCGATCATGTGATTATTTAAAGCATAGGCAGTATGATTTTGTTGCACTTTTTACTGTGTGGGCGAACTATGGATACTACTATTGAACATGTGGCGAGTTTAGTCTTGTGCTGGGAGCTGAGTGACAGCAGCCGGTGTACGACGATGTGTGAGGTGGTTGGTTCGGAGTCTGCTGGAAGTCGATGTGAGTGGTTTATGTAGATAGTTGGTTTGAGGTCAATGTGAAGCGGTTGAGGTTGAGCAGTTTGTGTTGAACAGTTGTCACACTAACTGGTGTCAGAAGAGGGACATGTATGGTGACGGTGAACATTAGTGGTTAATGTGAACAACTCGGTTCAATGCAATGGTGAATGTGAGTTGGCTAATATGATCAGCAGCATCTTTGCTGCTAGGAGAACGGTTATAAGTCAGTTTGATGTGATAGTGAATGAGAGTCAATTATTGTGAATGGTGGCATCTTTGCTGTGAGGGGAATAGGTGTAAGTCAGTTTGATGTGACAGTGAATTTAAGTTAGTTAATGTGAACAGTGTTGTCTTTGTAAGGTGGAAGGTTTTGAAATTGCTGTGAAAATACTGTAAAAGCCCATGTAATTTATGCATTTTTTTTTTGCAAAAATGAAAATAAACTTTAGGAGTGTGTAAATTACATGAGTAGATCATTTCCAGAATTTTTTTTAGAAATGTTTTTTGTTGATAAAAGACATACAAAACATAAACATTTGTACCAGAAGTGCACTCATTAAATGTCAGAATAGGTTTTTACAGAAAAATAAGAGCTTAAATATAATGAAATTGACTTTTATTTATGCTGGACAGTATAATAGTATAATGCTTACTTTTTCTGTAGGAATTTACTAAAAAACATTTGTGTTTATTGGTAATTAAACTTAATTTGTAACACCTATGCACATTTATCAGCGTTGTTTTTGTTGATAATTCTTAACAACTTTTCCTGTGATCCTGATTTGAGAAGACATATGTTAAAGATTGGACATAATCTTGTGGGCAAGAAATGTAAAATAAAGTTTATTATAAACAACATAAACTCTTTGTAATTTAATAGCTTTTAATGTGATACCTGTTAAATAGAAATTATTTTTATTTAATGAAAATTTAATAAAATCTCATCATAAGTAAGTGAAATTATGCTAAATATAACTAAATTGGAAACCTTTTTTCCCTGGCCATATTGGCAATTCTGAAAATTTGGGGGTGCAAATTTTACATGAGTAGAAGCTTTTTTTAACAAATTTTATCGTGAAAATCACCTGTGTAAATTACACTGGTACGCAAATTACATGGGTTTTTACAGTAGTCAGTGTGAACTTGCCAACATAAAGAATGTAGAATGGTTACTTGACTAGTGTAAATTTGGAAGTAACAACAGAGTCTAGTCAACAAAAAAAAAAGATAACATAATGAATCATTACACTGGTCAATAAAAAGAAAAGCTCACCAAAACAAGTCTAAACATTTCAAAGGTAAATGAAAGAACTTTAAAAAACTCTCTTAAGAACTGTCTGTTTATTCCATAAATGTTTATTGGCATCTTAAAGTTGTTTTATATTGTTTATACTTAACAGTTTTGTTTGTTATTGTCAACTCTTCTGACTTCTGTAACTACCACTTCTGCTCTAAGCAAGTTTGCTTGCTGAGTTCGCCTGAAGTCTCCTAGGTTATAAATACAAACTGTTGGAGCTCGCTGGTTGTATTGGGAGGCTGCGTGTTATCATCTTTGTGCTTTTTTCTTTGCGTGTTAAATAATTATAAAAACTTTATAAATTACATGTATTACAACAGGTCTAATATTATGTTTATAATTATAACTATAAATTTTTAACTATTACTGAGTTACACATACAAGGAGGCTTTTTTAAATTTTAAGTAGCCAAAAAAATTGATAAATAAACCTTAAGATTGACTTCAACTTGATATATCTCAGCTATTTGAAAAGCATACTATACTTTATCTCCACCAGATGTATCTTTCCTTGTGAACTCCATAAAAATATATTAACCCTTTTGTTACTAACCCGGCCAAAAAATTTTTTGGCTCATAATACCAACCCGGCCGTGAGAACCTATTGTTATTTAAATGTAAATTTGAACCCAAATCTCGTTGGTACATTCGTTAAAACATGTGATTTCACATTGTAAATAGTTAAGTTATAGTATCCGACATTGCTTGAAGTGATATCTCAACTCAGTGAATTTTGGGAGATTTTTTTCCACATGTTTTTTGGCATCGATTTTTCTTCAACTTTGAAAATGGATAGGAGTTTTATGTTATCAAGCATTGATTCCGAATTTAAAGCTTTTTCAACGGAAAATAGGGAGATATCGAGAAAAAGAATGAAATAGGTACTAAAGCACGTAGTGTACAAAATAATGAATATTTTTTTATCCGAAAATGAAAGCAGCGCCTTCCGAAGAAACAAAGCGGCGAAGGCGACAGCGAAGACGATTTTACATCGGAATGAAGTAAAAAAACTTTTTAAATGTTTTTATTAGCAATTTTTCTGAGGAGATAAAGTTTATCTATATATAGCCTTTCTTAGGAAGTGAAACCATTAGACTTTTATTTTTATCAGTATGCTAGTTTGAAGCGATCACTTCGGAAACAAACTTACGCAGATTGTAAACAAACACAAAATGGGGGTTCAAAGTTTTGAAAATTTGTGAAGCAAATACTGGGTACTGTTGTGGATTTAGTTTTTATACAGGGAAACTAATGTTAGTCAGCATGGCTTAGGGTACGATGTAGTCTGGAAGTTATTGTTTGAAGCGATCAATGCGGAAACAAACTTACGCAGATTGTAAACAAACACAAAATCCAGGTTCAAAGTTTTGAAAATTTGTGAAGCAAATACTGGGTACTGCGTGGATTTAGTTTTTATACAGAGAAAATAATGTTAGTCAGCATGGCCTAGGGAACGATGTGGTCTGGAATTTATCACTTCCATACCATAACCAGGGCCGTATATTATTTTTTGACCGATTTCTTTAGTTCAAACTTGAGGTGGATTCCAGTATTTCACTTTATTCCACCTTTATGGTTACACCTGTTGTGCATTAAATTCAACTGATGATCTAGTGATGTGCACAATTCTTCTTTATCAAAATTTTGTAGCATACCCATTTGAATATTAGCTGATGATTCATCTTCTATAGTGATGTTTAAACAAAATTTTAATTTTTTCCTTTTGCTCAATTTAAAATTTTAATATTTTTACCTTTTGCTCAATTTACCTGGATTTACCTGTAATTAAAGTCACTTTGAGACAAAAGTTATGCAATAGAATTGATTAAGAACCCTTTCTTTAATTATGTTCCAAATATCACATTAAAATGTTGATAAGTAAAAAAGTTACAGTTATTTAATGAAACAAGCCTAGATTCATGATTATTTTAGAATTTAATTGAAACTCATGAGGGGTGTATTTTGGTCAGAAATATAGTAACGAAAGGGTTAAAGAGAAAAAGAGTTATGCAGCTTTCAATAATTACTAGTTGTAAATATATGTCTTGTAATTACAAAGATACTTAAATAACAATTTGTCAATACAAGGCAAACAGAATATTCAGTCTACAATTGTTTTGTTTTAGTCGACCTTCTCTCCTAAGTCATTTGATTCCTCATTGTTCATAGTGTTTTATATATTTTTTATTATTACTCTCTTTTTAGAAAATTTTATTTCTGATAAACATTAATTAGAAAATTCATTCTAAATAGGCAGATTTCATAATATTCAATGTAAAGAAAGTGTTATTCAATTTCGAAAAATGAATTTACATCAATTATTGATCAATAAGAAATGAAATAATATGAACAAGTAAGCTAAAGAGTACTAGAATGAAAAATGCAAGCAAGGGATAGCAATATTCTTAAGTATTTAATAAACTGCAAAAATACAGGGCAAACAGTAAGCCTAAAATAAAAGAAGAGAGCTTAAAATATTGCAGCTAAGATAAAATTTGAATGGGTTGTCAATTAAGTAAAATATTCAAAATAGCCAAGCCATCTTTAAGCCAAATTTTTCACTATTGCTAAGCTTTACAGTAAATAAATTTTGAATTGTTTTAATGTATGAAAATAAAATGATAACTGCCATCATATTTTGTAACATTAGGTAGTTAAAATTGTTTTATTTATTAAATTTTTATTACAAATATAAAGAAAGTAGGTAAATAAGTTAAATGCTTGACTACAGTAAAAATTTAAGCCTATTTAAAGTAATCAGATGTTTTCTTTCTTTTTTGGCAAAATTATTTTACTTTAAAAATTTTAATTTTTAGTTAGTTAACTAATTCTCAGTTCATTTTAATGTTAGGTAAATCTAACTTTCTCTCAAATAAATGCAGATATCATAGAGTTAATCATAATAAAAGAAAATAAAGATAATCTTTATAGCATTGTATTAATAATAAATAAACAAAAATTAATCTCTATTTCAAAAATCTTCAAACAACTTTTATTTGATTCATGGGTATTTATGATAAAGCACCAGATTATTTTTATTGAATTTTATATTTAACTGCAGTAGTGGCACAGGAGTGGCTGTGTGGTAAGTAGCTTGTTTACCAACCACATGGTTCCGGGTTCAGTCCCACTGCGTGGCACCTTGGGCAAGTGTCTTCTACTATAGCCTTGGGCCGACCAAAGCATTGTGAGTGGATTTGGTAGACGGAAACTGAAAGAAGCCCGTCATATATATGTATATATATGTGCGTGTGTGTGTCTGTGTTTGTCCCCCTAGCATTGCTTGACAACCGATGCTGGTGTGTTTATGTCCCCGTAACTTAGCGGTTCGGCAAAAGAGACCGATAGAATAAGTACTGGGCTTACAAAAGAATAAGACCCGGGGTCGAGTTGCTTGATTAAAGGCGGTGCTCCAGCATGGCTGCAGTCAAATGACTGAAACAAGTAAAAGAGAGTATTTTAAGCTCTTTCCTTTTATTTTAGGCTTACTTCTTGGTTGAAAGATGGTTGTTCAGTATTGAATGGCTTGGCTTATTTGAATATTTTATTCAATTAGCAACACCTTCAAATTTTATTTTAGCAGCAATATTTTAAGTTCCTTTCTTTTATTTCAGGCTTACTTCTTGTCCTGTTTTTTTCCAGGTTTATTAAATACTTAAGAATATTGTTATCCTTTGCTCACATTTTTCATTCTAGTACACTGTATTGGTGAGA
Organism: Octopus sinensis; assembly: GCF_006345805.1. NCBI lineage: Eukaryota > Metazoa > Mollusca > Cephalopoda > Octopoda > Octopodidae > Octopus > Octopus sinensis. The sequence continues at coordinate 24,255,783 of NC_043014.1, read as the reverse complement.
AAAGATCTATAGATGTTAGAACTCAGAGAAAGGATGAGAAGGGACCAAGTATCCCGGCAGTTCACTGTACTTGAAAAGTAAACGCTTGATTGCTTTTGCATACAGGCACCTTGCGTAAGTGCTGGTACCATGTAAAAAGCACCCATACCAGTGCTGCATAAAAACACCCAGAACACTCTGTAAAGTGGTTGGTATTAGGAAGGGATTCCAGCTGTAGAAACCCTGTGAACACAGACAGGGAGCTGAATGGCCCTTCAGCTGGTCAGCTCCTGTCAAACCGTCCAACACATGTCAGCATGGAAAACAGATGTTAGATGATCACTCGAGTACCCCAGTGGTCAATAATAGCAAGTGTTTTACTAAAAACTTTGTCATCATTATAATATTTTGGCTTGTATTTATGAATATTTAATTTTTCCTATTTCAGGTATTGAAGAAAAATGTACATGAAAGTTTCTAATGAGAGTATGAGGATCTAAATAAAAATGACAAAATAACAGGAAAATAGGAAAATTATATTTATCACTCCCCAGACCCACTCATTATTCTACATTATGTTATTTTCTACAATAAATTCTCCAACCTAATTTTCCAAATGTTGGACTTGTATTCAAAACAACCAAATATATATGCAAATTTACACATGGGTACATGATATTACAAACAGGTTGCATACACTTTCTAAAAGGTTTTCAAGGGTGGCACGTAAAAAGCACCCACTACACTCACAGAGTGGTTGGCGTTAGGAAGGGCATCCAGCCGTAGAAACACTGCCAGATCTGACTGGGCCTGATGAAGCCTTCCAGCTTCACAGACCCCAGTTGAACCGTCCAACCCATGCTAGCATGGAAAACGGACGCTAAATGATGATGGTGATGATGATGAAGTTTAGTTAATGCAAGAGCTGTTCATTTACAACATATGTCACATTCCATGGAAAAGTTAGAAATGTACATAATAAACACTATTATTCATATTCACTGCAAAAGTTCCCAAAGAACAATATTTCTTGTATATCAACATACCAAGGAGGCACCAACACACCTTGGCTTTCTGAATTTTCGATCTGTAACGTCAAATTATTTTTATGCTTTGTTCTGCTCAAATACATGCTTGTATTTAAATAAATAGGCTAAAGTTAAATACATGACACCTTTCAGTAAGTTGAATGTAAAAGGTAAAAGCGAAATATGAGGTAGAATGATATTGGAGTAAGTCTATATGCAAATATATAATGAGACATGACATAGCATAGCAGCCAATCCTGACAGCAAGGTTTTCTGGAAATATGTGCATTCAAAGCAGAGACCTCACTCTCCAGTGGGCCCTCTTCGCAACCCTCACACAAACCAGATCACTGACGACCCCAAGGAATGCGCAGAACTCATTGCTGAGTGCTATGCAAACATATTCACTGTTGAAAGTCAAAATGTACCATCTTCACCATCACTAACAGCAAATTCCATAACAACTATGGAACTTACACCTGCAATGCTGCGACATCACCTTCAAAATAAGCGCAACTATGCCTCCCCTGGTCTCGATGGAGTTACATACCTGCTTCTCAAACATGGCAGGTACTTCCTTTTACACCAGCTTTCTATTTTCTTCCAGTACTGTCTCAACAATGGTGCTACTCCGGAGCAGTGGAAAACTGCCAGTGTCATTCCTCTGTTCAAAAAGGGCGACCGCACATCACCTGTCAACTATCGCCCAGTCAGTCTCACTAGCTGTATTGCAAAACTGATGGAATTGTGTGTCAGAGAAACACTCTGGAACTTCTGGAGCTCTCACAGTCTCATCCGACCCTCGCAATATGGATTTGTCCTCAACTCCAGCTGCAGTGATCAGCTTGTCGAGTTCCTTGAGGACATTACTCAGATCACTGACAGTGGCTCATGGGTGGATGTTGTCTACCTTGACTTTGCTAAGGCTTTCAACTCTGTGCCACACAAAAGGCTTATGGTGAAACTCTCTGCAATGGGTGTGAGGGATGACCTTTTTAACTGGTTGAAATCCTTCATCCTCAGCCGAAAGGAGGTAGTCACAGTTCTAGGACAGCACTCTACACCATATGAGATGTCATCGGGTGTACCACAGGGATCTGTCCTTGGTCCCCTCTTGTTTGTGGCATACATTATAGATGCCAATTTAAAGAATGCCACAGTATTGAAATATGCAGACAACATCAAGCTGTACCTTGAAATCAAGAGGACAGATCCTGATGTCTACAACTCTTTCCTGCAATCAGACCTAGACACAACGCAGCAGCAATGGATCACAGACTGGCAACTGAAACTGGCTGTGGACAAGTGTACGACCATGCATTTTGGGAGAAAAAACCCTGCGTCCACATACTCCCTCCACAACACTGATATCAAGAAATCCTCTTGCGAGCGTGACCTAGGCATCACTGTCAGCAGTGATTTGCATTGGACAAAGCATATCTCTAAAATTGTCAAGAAGGCCGAGGGTGTCTTGGCATCACTCAGCAAGACTTTTGTTAGCCGCTCTCCAGCCATCTATTTAAAACTGTATACAGCTATGGTACGACCACACTTGGAATTCGCATCATCAGTTTGGAACCCCTATCTTGCTCAGAACATAGACCTCCTGGAATCTGTCCAGAGACGTGCAACCAAACGCATACCCTCCATCAGACACCTACCATATTCTGAGCGCCTTGTTTCCGTGGGCATGGATTCACTGAAGCTCCGGCGTCTGGCGACGGACTTGGTAAACACCCACAAAGTTATCAACCACCTCACCAACAACAACACTGAACACCTTTTTGATCTCCATGTGTCTAACACACGTGGACATGCCTACAAAGTCAGAAAACAACACAGCTCCCATGACTTTCGGAAACATTTTTTCACGCTCAGAGTTGCTGAAGCATGGAATAAACTGCCTGCGTCAGTTGTTGACTGCCATGACACTGCATCCTTTAAGGCCCTCATGCTTTCCGAAATCCGCTGAAACTACACCTGATTATATATACACTTTAGATGAGTTTCTAGTGCACCTGAGCACTGTACACAATTATTATTATTATTATTATTATTATATATTTTGATATGCAAACATACACACAAGACATTCTCCACAAACTTGCCAGGTAAACAGGCATATTAAATTCAGTATCATATATTTAATTTTTTTTCTTCTGCTTTTCTTAATCACTTTTCTTCTCTTTGATAGAGAGTATCATCCGAAACGTTAGATTCTCTTGTTTTTCTCCACACTGGCATATTTATCTTTATCATACACTTCTTTGTTGTTTTTACACTTTATAATTCTAAGCTTTTTCAGTTGTGTTCTGTTTTGGCTAAACTGACACTATGTACTATTTGTTTGTTTGTCTCCTCTTCATAATATTACTTGAGCTGTCTGTCTGTCTGTTTGTTTGCATGCACACACGTATATATGTTATGTATGATATGTAAGTATGTATGTATGGGCATGTACATATACATATATGAATACACACAAATGTATGCACACACAGATATGCATTCACAGATATACACACATGTATATATATATATATATATAAAAATATACGTCAGGTTTTTCAAAACAAGGAAGGGGTACAGAATTATGAAGATAACTATGAAAAGGTTTGTATGTAGTAGATTGTGCCTGGGTGTTTGCTTTAACCTGCTTGATACTGATCTGCCAAGATTGTTCCTGCTTCTGTGAAACAAACTTCCTATTTTAATGTTCCATCAAAACTTCATGTTATGTTGCAAACACAAGCTTAATAAAGACAAAATTATTTTACTAAATTCTTCATATTTTCAAATTTAACTAAAATATAGGCAGTGTATTTCAACATAAACATGCTGGCAAAAGTATTAAAACTGAATATTGACAGTGATAAGAAAAAAACTCACCGGCTTAGAAATGATTGTTTAAAATCTCCATATTGACTGCTGCTTTTGTGCTGAGGGAAGTCTTCCATGGAACACATTAATGCACAGTCTGTGCCCTCATAACGCATGTGTAGAAATGGTTGGGTAGAAATTTGATCTCTGGTAAGAAATAACTCATTATTTTCTCACTACATACACGTATAATATGTTAAACATTAAGTACAACATTTATGCATTATTCTGT
>NC_043014.1:24246664-24249164 GCF_006345805.1 Octopus sinensis | reverse complement strand
GCCGGTGACACATAAAATACACCAATCCGACCGTGGCCGTTGCTAGCCTCGCCTGGCACCTGTGCAGGTGGCACGTAAAACGCACCCACTACACTCACGGAGTGGTTGACGTTAGGAAGGGCATCCAGCTGTAGAAAAATTGCCAGATAAGACTGGAGCCTGGTGCAGCCTTCTGGCTTCCCAGATCCCCGGTCGAACCGTCCAACCCATGCTAGCATGGAGAACGGACGTTAAACGATGATGATGATGATATATATATATATATATATATATATATATATATAGGTAAACAGTAAAAATAATTACAGACATGGACAAGAACATGAAACACCACAGAGACGACACAAGAACCACAGGACGGGACATTCGAAGCCCTCAGTCATCAGTCATCTTAGCAATTTCGGCTGATACATATGTGTAAATACATATGTATATACATATATATATACATATGTGTAACCTCATCAACACCCTGTACATGGAGCAGGTAATACTCCAACCAACCAGGGCAGGTAACACACTGGATCTCTGCTTCACAAATGACATGGATCTCATCCATAATGTGAAAGTGACACCGACACTACTCTCGGATCACAACATGATAGAGCTGACCATGTACGCGCCAAAAGAGAGCACGGACATGCAGCCTACAAGAAACCCTCAGAGTCTTTCCAGCTTGAACTACCATAAGGCAAACTGGAAACAAATTGAGAAAGAGATCCTCAAACAAAACTGGCCTAAATGTCTCTCCTCGCCAGACATCGACGTGAAACTTCAACAATTCATGTCTGTAATGCAAGCCATATGCTACAAATGTGTCCCAGAGAGAAAGGCCACTGTACACAAGAACAAAATCCCCGAAAGAGAAAATTTTAATGAGACGGCGTACAAAATTTTCAAATCGCCTAAACAAACAGATTGAAAGCAGTGAAAAGTCCCGCCTAAAAATAAAACTGTTGGAAATCGAAAAATGTCTGCAACTCTCCCATGAAAAGGAAAGAGCAGACAAAGAAGCCTGGCTATAGACAACTAAAATCTACCCCAGAGCTTTCTACAGGTATGCCAAAGAAACAGCTACGGTGCACTGTAGAATAGGGCCACTCCTCGAAAAGGATGGCACACTTACAGGAAAACCAATGAGGGTAAGTGAAATACTGAATGAGCAATTCAAGAGTGTTTTCACTCCACCCCTTGGGCATCTCCAAATCACCAATCCAACTGACTTTTTTACCACTGCAGATATAAAATCAGAGGCGGCGACGATAGATTACATCGATATAAAGGAAGACGATGTAATCAAGGCTATAGATGAAATGAAAACAGACTCAGCTACTGCCCCGATGGATTCCCGGCAATCCTCCTAAAAGCATGTAAGAGAGTCCTAGCAAGACCACTGCAGTTCCTCTTTCAGAGCTTCCTTGCAGCTGGCAAACTCCCAAGAAAACTGAAGGAAGGTAAAATATGCCCCATTCATAAAGGAGGTAGCAGAGCGGAAGCCAAGAACTGTAGACCTATCTCTCTGACCTCACACATCAGCAAGGTCATGGAACGAATAGTCAGAAGGAAGCTGATCACCTTCCTTGAGAGAATGACTTGCTGCCCGACACCCACCATGGTTTCCCACCAGGGAGAAGCTGTTTAACTCAGCTCCTACAACACTATGACTGGGTGCTGAAACGGCTGCTCAACCACTCAAATGTGAAGTCATATATCTCGACTTCGCAAAGGCCTTTGATAAAGTCGATCATGGAATGATATGTCACAAACTGCGTGATCTCAACATAGTTGGAAAACTGGGAGAATGGCTTCATGACTTTCTGAAAGATAGAAGTCAGGTGGTAGTGGCCAATGGGGCCACTTCCATTAACACGCAAATAGTGAGCGGGGTTCCACAGGGCACTGTTCTGGGACCACTACTGTTCATAATGGCCCTCAGACATGCCCTCAGCCACGCAGAGAGCCACGATCACAAGTTATGCAGATGATACAAAAGTTTCACAGGCAATACAGAACCCTGAGGACACTAAAACCTGCAATGTGAGCTAGACAAAATATACAAGTGGGCCGAAAAGAATAGCATGCAGTTCAATGCTGAAAAGTTTCAAGCTCTATACTATCAGCATGCAAAACGAAATGCAATACCAATGAATGACACTGGACCCGGAGGAATAGCAATCCCAGAGGCACAATCAGTGCGTGACCTAGGTATTTACATGAGTGATGACGCGACCTTTCGTGTACATGTTGCTAAATTGGCAATGAAATGTAGACGACTGGCCGGATGGATCCTCAGAACCTTTAGAACAAGAGAACAAGAAACCATGATGGTCCTCTGGAGGACACTTGTCCTAGGCCACTTTGACTACTGCTCTCAGTTATGGTCACCATCCAGTGTCAAGTTGATCACAGAGCTCGAGGCGATCCAACGTAGCTACATGAAGAGATAGCCTCTATGCAGAATGTAAGCTACTGGGAAAGGCTCAAGAGATTAAAATATATT
>NC_043014.1:24167003-24246564 GCF_006345805.1 Octopus sinensis | reverse complement strand
TATACATATATATATATATATATATATATATATATATATATATATATATATATATATATATATATATATATATATATATACATATATATATATATATAATATATATATATATTATATATATATATATATATATATAATGAAAGAAAGCCTTTGACTCCTATGAACTGGCACTTACTTCTTGCTCTGTGTTTGTATCATAAAGTCTAGTGCTAGGAAAGATATTAAAGAGATTTTGCAACACTATTGTATTGTTTTGGTTAAAATATCTTTCTCGAGCAGCTGATCTGGAGCTTAACAATAACAACTATTTTGCTATCTTCTCTAGTACCATAATGCTGTTATTTTATAGAATAGGAAGAATATTTTACAAGAAGGAACTGATAAAAGCAAATGATAGGGAATAATATTTATAACTGGACATACTCAGTAAATCCTTGTTTCTTTAGGGCATCTTTACATTTCTGTATCAAAGTCATTATTTGTTGATCAATGGAAGAAATTGTAGCTGAAATAATAGTTTAAAAGAAATAATAAAGTGAAAGTAGAGAAAATGAAGTAATATGATATTGAAAAGAAAAAATAAATTAATCTGATAGTGATGTTGATGATGATAAGGATGATTGTAGTAGTAGTGAAAATGACAATAATGATGATAATGATTGTGGTGGTGATGATAGTGAAGATGATAGGAATAGCAGCGATGATGGTATGGATGATAAAAATGGTAGCAGTGACAGTAATGTTGTTAGTGGTGGTGTTCAACTGGAGGTGCCTAACTTTATTTGTCTCCATCATAAGCATCAGCACTACTTTTACATCTTTTCCTCATCTGCAGATGAAGGGGAAGTTCTGAAGTTTTAGATCCAGTATTTCTCTTCTTTAACTATCTTTTCGAATGACAAATGATCACCAGTTTCACATGTATAGCATGTAGTTGTTTCTACATTAGTGTGAAGCTATGGCTGTGTTTATAATGTGCAGCTGTTGTTAAAATTTAAAGCGTACAGATATTGTACTATCAATAGTGTGCAGCTGTTGTTATATTTACAGTATGCAACCATTACAACATATCTAGTGTGTAACTATGATAGAATATTGCTAGCACTAGATCAATAACATGTAGCTGTCATTACATCTAGCATGCAGTTATTATTACCTCTATAGTATGCAGCTATTGTTATATCCATAGTGTAGTTATGGTACCATCAAAAGGGTGCAATGTTGAGAAATCCATAGTTTGTGGCAACAGTAACATTTGTAGTGTTCATGTAGCTATTGTTGTATCTAGTGTGTAGCTGTTGCTACACAAACCTCTCCAAAGCAAATGTCAGTGTAATGAATGCAAGGAAGAGTTATTTTCAGAGATTTTTTTTTGTAGTGAGTATTTAAGATGACTCAATAAATTTATGAGTTTAAATTAATTAGAGAAATTAAGATAAACTTGCAAAGCTACACTGATGAGGGAAAATACTGAAACAAAATGACAAATGAAGACAGACATAAGATAATTAAATGCAAAATACCTTACCTGGTTCATAAATACTGGCACAAGGAACTTGCTCTTCATGGACTACATCAGCTAGTGCCATTCCATATGCTGAAAGTATTGCTGAAAACCTATACAAGAAAAGGAACAAAAAAAAAACACACCATTAACAACAAAGATGATGATGACAATCCTACTTAGGTGTCAGCAAATTTCTGTTGCAAAAACTTTTCTAGCTCGTTCCATTACCTGACAATCAAATATGAAGCCAATGTTTCTAACCTATATGCATTGAGATTAACACAAGTGTGTCATGAAATTGTCTACGGTCAGAATATTTAACCCTTTCGTTACTATATTTCTGACCAAAATACACCCCTTATGTGTTTCAATTAATTTCTAACATAATCATAAATTTATTCTGGTTTCATTAAACAACTATATCTTTTTTATTTATCAATATATTAATGTAAATTTTGGAAGATAATTTAATGAAAGGTTCTCAACCAATTCTATACTATAATTTTTGTTACAAAGTGACTCTAATTGCAGGTAGATACAGGTAAATTCAACAAAATATAAAATTATTAAAATTTTGTTCAAACATCGCTATAGAAAATGGGTTATTAGCTAATATTCAATTGGGTATACAACAAAATTTTACGATAGAATTTGTTATTCTGGGTAACTTTCTGATACCCATAATAATATTTATGGCAAAATAGTCTTAATTTCATTTAAGGTTGTGGGAAACCACTAACAATCCTTTCTTTTGCTTTGTTTACGTTTAGCGTAACGGTTCGTTTCCGCCGTAATGATTTCAAATAGGCTCATTCGAAAAAGTAAAAAGAAATAGTCTAAGGCTTTACTCTTCTGGGAAAGTCTGTGGCTTGGTCCAGCTTCTTCAGAAAAATCACTGAAAGAAACAGTTTTTAAATTTTCACTCCATTCAGGTGCCAATTCATTTTCCTTATCGCTGTCGGAGCTCTTGGATTCACTGTTTTCACTTTCGGAAAATGAAACATCAGATTCATTATCAAATACCACATGCTTTTTTTTTCAGTCATAGAGTTAGATTTATGAAGGTCTTCAGTAACAAATCCTTCGAATTCTGACTTGCTGCTTGATATAATGAAATTAGTATCCATTACAAATTACAAATTTTGAAAACACAATAGGAACAAATTTCGGAAAAAAATCTCCCAAAATTCACGGAATTAAAATTACACTTCGATTTTTGTACAAAACTGTAGTTGAACTCTTTACGAAGTATAATACGTATTTTCACGAATGTACTAAAGAGATTCGCTCTGATATTCTCATTTAAATATGAATAGGTAAATTCGGGCGGCTTTGGGCGGTTTAGTCACATTAACCAAAATTTTTTTCAGGCGGTTTGGTAACGAAAGGGTTAATATGCCAGTTCATATTTATTTTTTAATTCAACTTTATATTGCAATTTGTGAACAATAGCATTGTTCATTAGAGGTTTAAATGGGTAACCAGTGGATTGTTGCATTTCTGACAAGAGTTACAAGGGGCTGTCATGTCTATTGGAGTTAAGTAGCATTGGTAATGAAACATTACTGATGCTACTGTTTGTGCCACGTATTTAGGAATGAAAACTGATTGCTGCTGCTGATCTTACATAGTTGCTTGTTGTGTTCAACAGCAATTAGAAGGAAGGGAAGCAAGCAATGTCAAATGGTGCTTATACTCATTAAAGAATCAGTTGTTAAAGAAAAAGATGATAATGCTGCTAATGATGATGATGTGAAAGGAATATATGATGTTAAAATTCTTAAAAAATAGGTACCAGTATACTCTTGAAAGTTATGTCCTTACATAGGTCTGCACTAATGACAGAGACCAGTAAAAAAGTAAAATGAAGAATTTATATTTACTTGTGTATGAAGATTTCTGAAATACCCAGTGACTGAGCAATGGAACAGGCATGTTGAGCTCCTGCACCACCAAAACAAGCTAGTATATGCTGAGAAGTATCATAGCCTTTAGCCTAGAAGATAGGTAACAAATTAATCACAGAAAATAAAACAATTAATGATGTAGATAAATTATGGTCAATTAACAAAAAAGGTTGTCTGATATTTTAGAATTTTACAAGCTAAACAGGAGAGATTTAATAATAAAGATATCAGGGTGGAATCATAGTTTTAAAATATTTCAGGGGAAGAAAATGAGCTGACAACAAATAATGTAGTGTGGAGTGAACATGAATTGTGGGGGAGATATCTGTGGTTAGGTGGGTGTTTTAATAACAAATATCAGCACCCTTTATAGAGCATAGGGTAATTTTTGAGGAAGATTTGGTTGCAATCTCTAGTTAGTTAAAAAATGAATGTTCTTGTTTTTAGTGTAATAATAGGGTTGTTAACAGCTTCTTTCCCACAAAGAATTAGTGCAAGGCTTAGAATTGAAACTTTATAGCTTCAGTAATCAGGATCAGATCACACTTAGGTCAAGTGATGTGTCCTGTATATTAAACAGATTGCTGGAATATCACTCCTTATTATAGAACTAGCACTATGACCCGACGTTGTCAGGTCTAGTGCTAGTCAAGCATATTTTGTCTTTCATGAAAATCCCTCTCTCTTGTCATTAACTTGGTCTAACTCATTAATTATTCCCTGCATTTCTCAAATCAAAAAAGCTTGCACGTTTGAAAGCCAAAACACATGATAACGCGTCTTCGCAAAACACAAAAATGTGCAGAGTCATACAGACTGTCTGCAAATGCACACGTGCACCCACCTGTCAGGTGTAAAATTATCTCCGTCCGATCAAAAAACAGAAATTTTGCCATTTATAGATATAGAGATTTTAAGCAAATGTTTAGAAATTCTCTGGGAAACTGGAAAATCCAGAAATCTGGGACAGTTCCGGTCCTAAATTGGATAAATTGGTCCGGTACAGTATTGAGGTGTGATACATAACAAAGGGAGGGAAATACAGAGTTTTAAAGAGTTATTTCCCTTGCTATGGTTTAATATCTCTAGATTTAACAGCTGGATTAAGTGAGTTACATCCCTTGTATTAAAGACTTTTGTTACCTGAAACATAAGGGGTCAGTTTATTGAATTTTTTTAATGGCTTTAGGGGTAACTGGGAAATGAAAAGATCTTCACAACTACACTTGGATGGCTTTGAATGACCATAGAAAGTACAAGCCCTCTAACTGAAAAATTGTGGATTTGTATAAAGGCGCCAGGAGTGGCTGTGTGGTAAGTAGCTCGCTTACCAACCACATGGTTCCAGGTTCAGTCCCACTGCGTGGCAACTTGGGCAAGTGTGTTCTGCTATAGCCTCGGGCCCACCAATGCCTTCTGAGTGGATTTGGTAGACGGAAACTGAAAGAAGCCTGTCGTGTGTGTGTGTGTGTGTGTGTATATATATATATATTATATATATATATATGTATGTATGTGTGTGTATATGTTTGTGTGTCTGTGTTTGTCCCTCTAGCATTGCTTGACAACCGATGCTGGTGTGTTTACGTCCCCGTCACTTAGCGGTTCGGCAAAAGAGACCGATAGAATAAGTACTGGGCTTACAAAGAATAAGTCCCGGGGTCGATTTGCTCGACTAAAGGCATTGCTCCAGCATGGCCGCAGTCAAATGACTGAAACAAGTAAAAGAGTAAAAAGGATATACACACACACAGACAGACATTTTGCCATTTATATATAGAGAGATGTTCTATCATGTTCCAGGGGTTCCCATGTAAACAGGGGTTATATGAGGATCAGTGCAGAGGTTAGAGATTTCAGAGGAGATAAATGTACACATGATTCTTGGTCCCTGCACGACCTATATTGAAAAGGATTACCTTGTTGTTAATGTAATTCTCCATGAACACAATATTGTCACCTCTCACTAAATAAATAAGTAGCCAGTCAGTTTTTAGCCATAAACACATGAAAGTGGTGCACTTCAGAAGCACAAGCAACAAGCCCTAAATTGACAAGTTTTCTTGGCTGAAGTTCAGCCCTGAGTTAAAGGCTTTCTTCAATTAGGCTACATAGAGCATTATTCCTGCCTCACACAGGAGGCTAATCTCTTCTGTTAGTAATGTAATTACAAACTACATTTGTTCTAGCACACTACAATACACTACTGGCAAGCGACAATGTAAAAATGCAAACATTGTAATATACTTCAATAAACAATAAGTGTTAATTAAACAATGATGGCTTTGATTTATTAACGGGACAACATGCAATCTATCATGACACCAACCCAAGACCCATCAAAACTAATGGCACAATGGTGATCATGACATTCAGCCAGCAAAGAAAGTAACAATCTTGATGCATGATATTCAACCAGCACAATATTGGTGACTATCAATATACAACTTTCACTTTGTCAACACCAGAGCAAGTTACTACACTGGAAACTTCATTGACAGAAAAGGTAGTCAAACCAGCCATGTTTATATTATTCAACTATCCAGCCATGAGAAAACAGCAAAAGAGCTGCTCAACAAATTTCAAAGTAATAATTACTGTTCAAAAACTGGATAATGACATGGCTATGTGGTTGACAAACTTGCTTCCACCTATAATCTTCTATTATAGCCTCAGGTTGACCAGAGCCTTGTGAGTGGAGTTGTGTATGTATGCATGTGTGTGCTTGTCTGCACACGCAAGTGTGTGTGTTTCCTCTTAACAGTGTAATTGTTGTGAATGAACGTCATTCATTTAAACTTTTCTGTGAAAACATGTCTGGCATGGATTGGTGACAGGAAGGGCAGCTGACCATAGAAAGTTTGTTTCAATAATCTCTGTCCAACCAATGCAAGCAGGGGAAAGTGGATGTTAAATTATGATGATGATGATGATATATATATAAATATAAGGTATTTGGGTACATTCAGTTCTATATTAAAGAGATGAGGAATTATGTACATTATTTACATTTGACAGATGTTTGTCCTCATTTTATTTGTTGTTAACACAACATTTTGGCTAATATACCCTCCAGCCGTCATCAGGTGTCTTGGGGAAATTTCAAACCTGGGTTCTCATTCCTCAGGTATTTTTCAATGCGATTATTATTATTATTATTATTATTCAGGTTACAGCCTGGAATAGAAATTGGAATCTTGGGGTTAGTAGCCCGCGCTCTTAACCATTATGCCATATGCCCATGGGTACATTCATCTTCTAAAACAAGTGTACAGAAACTAGGCTCGTGCTATGTAGATTAAATTAAATTTGAATCAAGTGGAGTAGAAAAAAAGGAAGGGTGGAGACTTATGCAAATACAGAATAAGAATGAAAAAAAAAAAGGCATTGGAGGGGGTGATGCATTTCTTGCATGCAGATAAATTTTTTTGCAAATTATAGTGTGGCTTATAATGTGTTGCTTACCCATGCTTTTCAATTGAACTGACATAATTTTGTTTTTTAAATAACACCATTATAGGTATTTATACTCTGGTGAAAGAAATCAACTCAAATAACCAAAACCTTCAAATCCATCAATGTACACACACACACACACACACACAGAGTTGCATATCTATGTATGTATTTTTTTCATAAATAGACTTGCATACACATTGACATGTCCCTCTTTTTTGTTTCTCTTAATTTTTCCCTTTTACAACTTATTTGTAAATATCCATTTAAATTTTCCATTATCCTATTTGTTTTTCCTTCTTGATTTTTAGTAATAACTTTTTGGGATGCTTTTTCCTTAAATTCTTCACATTTATGAGAATGACAATACATAACTTTAATTAAAATTATTATTTATATTATTTTTTTCTTACATATTTGTATTGCTCTTTGAAACGTTTGTATGTACTTATTAAATCTAAATTTGATTTTTTAACATCTTTTCTCCATTTTTATAATTGTTTATGGTATCTTTATACCTAGAACGAACTTTTCAATTATGTATGTATATGTACATATGTATGTATGCACACGTCTATGCACATAGGTACACCATGATCTGTACACACACAGACGCAGGACAATTCATATGAAAAAGAAAGTGAACAAAATAATATGACCACTTACTGGGAAATTTGTAAGTTTGATTAAAATTTTTTTCTTTTAAATATCACCATTATAGGTATTTATACTCTGGTGAAATTAAGAAATCAACTCATAAATAAACAAAAGCCTCAAATTTATCAGTGTACGCACACACACAGAGTTGCATACCTATGTATGTATTTATGTATGTATGTACGCACTCGTGTCTATGTGCATAGGTACACCATGATCTATACACAAACAGACGAAGGTCAATTCATATGAAAAAGAAATTGAACAAAATAATATAAGGACTTGCTTACTAAGAAATTTGTAAGTTCGATTTTTTTTAAAGATAAATCAAACCAAATGTTCATCATATCAAACCACTCACCCAATGAGTATTTCTGCCACATGTGGTGAAAGTCTGTTCAGCCATTTTCAAGTAATTTTGCAAACACACAGACAAACAAAGACAAGTGATTACAATACCCTGTTTTCACTTATGCGTGCAGGGTAATAAAATCTAACATGAATTTATACGTACTTGTATTTACAGCCAGTAACCACACTCAACCAAACACAGAAGACAAAAATATTAAGATTTACTTACATTTCCATAACATTCATAGTATACAGAGAAGATAGTAAAAAACAGAATGATGCACAAACATGTTTAGAGCAATCACAAATACAAGGTGGAATCAAAAGATTTCTGGACTAGTTATGTTTAATAAAAAATAACTTATTTACCTAAGTTTTAACATCATCTCCTTTGAAATAATCACTACTCCCAGCATTCCTGCCACTTTTGGAATCCAGCCTGGAAATCTTTTTTCCATAAGCGAGTCAAGGACCTTCTGTGATTCACTCTGGATCTTGACAAAGGTGTTAAAAGAGTGACCTTTAAGCTGCATTTTCACATTGGGAAAAGAGATGGAAGGCCACAGGTGCTAAATATGGCAAATACAGTGGGTGCAAAAGTGATACCATGTTTTTGGTGTGCAACTTATGAGTGAGAAGAGCTCGATGAAGAATCCAGTTCTTTGTGCTCCACAGGTCTGGTCACTTTTGCTGAATATCCTTTCTCAGATGCTTCAAAACATTGCAGTAGAACTCTTGATTGATGAGGTGGCCCTGGGGAACAAATTCTTGATGCATAATACCACATTTCATGGGGTGACGCATGTAGCAGGTCTTCCAAATTACTCATCATATTCCAAGGATGTTCTGCTTTTGAAGCGCGTATGCCACTTGAAAACAAAGCAATGACCCATTGCCTTGTCACTATAAGCTTGCTGAAACAATGTCTCTGTAGCAGACTTCCCAAGTTTAACACAAAATTTCACACTGGCTCATTGTTCTTGTCCATGATAAAATTGCAGACAACAGCATACACATAATCACAAAAACACAAACTTCACAACTTGCGAAGTAAACACAGCAATGTCACTTGGCAAACTGTCTCATGAAGGTCACTGCTAGCTCTCACTGCATATGCAACTGTGTGCTGCCATCTGTTGGTGCACTACAAAACTAGTCCGGGAACTTTTTAATACTACCTTGTACCATATTTTACCAACAGAAAGAAATGACAACAATAGTATATAACAACACATCAGAACTATCATGAAGCATATGTCTTCTATAGGCTCCCACCCTCTATTCAATGAGCCACAATAAACTACAATTTACACAAACTGCACACTACACATCTTAAAAAGTTGTACACAAACTGCATCCATAGACCAACCATCTACACAGTAAAACCAAAATTCTAAAAACTGGTGACCACCTGGACATGTGATGATAGTTATTGTATTTGCCTGCATATAAGATGCACTGCTGTTTTACAAGGATATTTAGTAAGAAGAAAATAAGTATGTTTCATCATACACTTATTGAAAGACATTTTAAAGTTGTTTTGTAGGACAAAATGCATGATTCTGTGCATGTGAATGCAATATTGTGATATTGTGTCAGTGTATGAAACCATAAATTTATCATAAATATGGGAGTACTGTAGTTCAACTTTACTTTCTTTCAGTCCAGCCGTATAGTTGTTTATATTGTGGTCAAGAGAATTTCCATAAAGGATGTAAAAGCTTATATTTCTGGCTTGGACATGTTGGACAACATGTTGGGGGCTTCCATGGCATACATGGAGGCTACGGTTTTGGCTCTTGCAATGAGGAGGGAACCAGGCTGCTGGAGTTCTGTGATGCAAATGATCTTATGGTCTGCAATACTAACTTCAGAAAACCTGCCAGTCACCTACCGCTCTGGCAGACACACTAGTCAAATTGACTACATCCTCACCAGAAAAGGGAAAGATGGCTGCTTATAAATGCCAAAACCTTCCCAGGCGAAGAATGTACCCCACAACATAGACTGGTAGTTAGTGACTTCAGGATCAGGGCTAAATGGATGCCCAGAAGATGACTAGCAAGGAGAAGAAGGGTCTGGAGATTTAAAGATCCTGCAAATTGACAGAGATTTAGAGACATATTACTAGAAGCCTTTGACGAAATAGAAGGGGATATAGCTTCACACGATATAGAAGACAACTGGAGGTTTCTACGAGACAACCTGTGTAAAGTCCCCTCTCAACCCAAAATAATGTGGTGGTGGAACAATCTTGTTGACAGGGCTATTAGAAAACAGAAACAAACTTGGAAGGACTGGAAGAACAGTGGTAGTAGGAAATTGTATCAGACTGCCAGAAGGGAAGCTAGGAGACAGGTTTATTTAGCCAGAGGGGAAGCAGATAAGAAAAAATTTGCCAATGTTCTGTGCTGTGAGGACCAAAGACTTGAGGTATTTCATGTTGCAAAACAGTTGTGTGAGAGAGAATCGGGATGTTGTAGGAGAGAAATGTGTTCGCATGGATGATGGCTCACTTGCACTAAATGAGGCTGCAAAGAGAGGGGTTTGGAGATGCCACTATGACAGGTTGCTGAATAAAGAAAATGAATGGGAGAAAGAGAGTCTGCCGAATGTCAACCCAACAGAGGGACCAGCTATCCGAGTTGACAGTTCCTTGGTAGATAAAGCAATTAAAAGTATGAAGACAGGGAAAGCCCCTGGCCCATCAGATTTAATGTAGAGATGCTCAAAATATCTGGCAGTGTCAGCTATAGCCTAGTCACCCGTATAGTTAACTAGGTGATACACAAAGGAGTCATACCCAATGACTGGTGTAGCAGCATAATAGTCAACTGCTACAAAGGTAAAGGTGACGCTTTAGATACAAATAATTACAGAGGTATCAAGCTGTTGGATCAGGTAATGAAGGACACAGAGAGGGTCATAGCCCAACTAATTAGAGAAAGAGTCAATCTGGATGAGATGCAGTTTGGTTTCGTGCCAGGGAAAAGCACCACTGATGCTATATTCCAGGTAAGACAGCTACTGGAGAAATACCTAGCCAAAGATAAGCCCCTGTACCTGGCTTTCGTTGACATGGAGAAAGCCTTTGACAGGGTCCTCCAATCCCTTATCTGGTGGTCAATGAGGAAACTAGGGATAAATGAATGGTTAGTGAGAGCCGTGCAAGCCATGTACAGGGACGCTGTCAGTAAGGTGAGGGTTGGCAACGAGTACACTGAAGAATTCAGGGTAGAGGTAGGGGTCCACCAAGGTTCAGTCCTCAGCCGCCTCCTATTTATCATAGTCATCCAGGCAAAAACAGAGGAATTCAAGACAGGATGCCCCTGGGAGCTCCTATATGCTGATGACCTTGCTCTAATTGCTGAGTCACTATCAGAACTAGAGAAGTTTCAAGTGTGGAAACAAGGATTAGAATCGAAGGACCTTAGAGTCAACCTAGCTAAAACCAAAGTCCTAATAAGCAGGAAGGCAGGCAAACCACAAATCCCTTCAGGTAGATAACACTGCTCGATCTGTAGTAGAGGCGTAGGTAGAAACTCTATAAGATGTACCCAGTGTAAGCTATGAACACATAAGAGGTGCAGTAATATCAAAGGAAGGCTAACTGGGAAGATAGTTTTTGTATGTGGCAGATGCTTGGGTGCAGTATACTCTGAAAATGCACAGAGAACAACTTCCACCACATTCCAGGGAGGAAAACTAGTAGTTGATAGCTTCCATTACCTAGGTGACCAAGTTAGTAACGGGGGAGGATGCACTTAAAGTGTAGCTGCTAGAATAAGAATAGCTTGGGCAAAGTTCAGAGAGCTCTTACCTCTGCTGGTGACAAAAGGCCTCTCGCTCAGAGTAAAAGGTAGACTGTATGACGCATGTGTATGAACAGCCATGCTACATCGCAGTGAAACATGGGCTGTGACTGCTGAGGACATGCGTAAGCTCGCAAGGAATGAAGCCAGTATGATCCGATGGATGTGTAATGTCAGTGTACATACTTGACAGAGTGTAAGTACCTTGAGAGAAATGTTGGACCTAAGAAGCATCAGATGTGGTGTGCAAGAGAGACAACTGCGCTGGTATGGTCATGTGGCAAGAATGGATGAGGATAGCTGTGTGAAAAAGTGCCACACCCTAGCGGTTGAGGGAACCTGTGGAAGAGGTAGACCAAGAAAGACCTGGAATGAAGTGGTGAAGCACGACCTTCAAACTTTAGGCCTCACCAAGGAAAAGACTAGTGACTAAAACTTTTGGAAATATGCTGTGCTTGAGAAGACCTGGCAAGCCAAATGAGACCATAACCTCGTGGCCTATGCCAGGGGCGTAACCAGCCCACTTATGCGTACCTTTTCCTTCTTTGGACACTAAAACTCTGCTTGCGAAGACCTGTTGAGGCAAGTGAAATCAAAATCAAAATCAAATTCGATGACTGGCATCCGTGCTAGCAGGGTGCATAGAGCACCATACGAGTGTGATCGTTGACAGAGCGGCTAACCTGCTTCCATGCCAGTGGCACATAAAAGGCACCATTCGAGTGTGATTGTTACCAGCGTTGCCTTACTGGAACTCGAACCCCATGCTAGTAGGGTGTTAAGAGCACCATCCGAGCATGATCATTGCCAGAGCGGCTATCTGGCCTCCGTGCCGGTGGCACATAAAAGGCACCATTTGAGCCTTACTGGCACCTGTGCCAGTGGCATGTGTAAAAGATTTGAGCAAGGTCGTTGCCAAGTACTGCCTGACTGACCCCATGCTAGTGGCACGTAAAAAGCACCCACTACACTCCTGGAGTGGTTGGCATTAAGAAGGGCATCAAGCTGTAGAAACTCTGCCAGATTCAGATTGAAGCCTGGTGCAGCCATTTGGTTCGCCAGCCCTCAGTCAAATCATCCAACCCATGCTAGCATGGAAAGCAGACGTTAAACGATGATGATCATCATCAGTAGCAGCAGCAGCCACCAAGGTGTAACTATTAACACCCACTCATTGCAAACAGCAGTGAGGTAAATGAAAGTTTGTCACCATTCCTTTCAAAGTGAATATTTCATTTAGATAAATAAGACACATACCAGGTGAAGGTTATGTATTCTGAAGAAGGAGATGTAATGGAATGATTTGACTTCTCCCACATAACTGCCAACATACCATTAGTTGGTGCTTATAGTGTGTGATAATTTGGCTTGTTTGCAATATTTTTTATTCGTAATAATTATTGTACCTAGCAGGATTAAGCTCACCTGGTTCCCTAGACTATGACATTTAGTTTTCCATTTGTAATGAGCGCATTAGATACATGAAAGTATTATAAAACAATAAACAGGGTAATTACTGCAGAAGTATTTAATCTCAACTGTCCATGCCATTATATGATAACCAGCTCCAAACATCCTGGTACATATACAATATCCTGAAAGACTACAACAACATCATCTGAAAAAAACACTATCATACTTGACCCAAACAAACAAAGAATGAAAGCAGCAACATTAAAAGCTCAGACTTTGCTTGCTTCTATGGTCATCAGCAAAATCTGTGGACAAACAGTTGAAGGTATCAGGGGGAGAGGTAGACCCAGGAAGACATGGGATGAGGTAGTCAAGCATGACCTCAGAGCGTTGGGCCTCACTGAGGCAATGGCGAAGAACCGAGATCTCTGGAGATATGCTGTGACGGCAAAGACCCGGGCTGCTTCCTGCATCAGTTCCGCATAGCCCCTGCCCATTCAAAGTACCCCGGATCCCAGAACGTCCCGCTGTGCTTGAGGAGACCTGTTGAGTCAAGTACATGAACATGAATGTCGAAATAAATATCAATGGAAATAGTAGTTGTGATGCCTGTGCCGGTGGCACATAAAAAGCATTATCTGAACATGGCCGATGCCAGCGCCGCCCCGACTGGCTTCTGTGCTGGTGGCACATAAAAAGCACCATCCGAACGTGGCCGATGCCAGCGCCGCCCCGACTGGCTCCCGTGCCGGTGGCACATAAAAAGACCATCCGAACGTTGCCAGCGCCGCAACTTGGCTGGCTTCCATGCTGCTGGCACGTTAAAAGCTCCAACCGATCGTGACCGATGCCGGACCCCCCCTGGCACCTGTGCAGGTGGCACATAAAAAGCACCCACTACACTCGCGGAGTGGTTGGCGTTAGGAAGGGCATCCAGCCGTAGAAACTCTGCCAGATCAGACTGGAGCCTGGAGCAGCCCCTGGCTTCCCAGACCCCGGTCGAACTGTTCAACCCGTGCTAGCGCGGAAAACGGACGTTAAACGATGATGATGATACAGTAAAAGACTGTACAACAGAAAGAATGAACCACATCTATTCTGTCACACTCCACCCTTAGATTGCACCTTAGATTGTGCATTATGTTCCCTAAGTAGATGCATAGTATAACCGGCAAAATGGGGTTATATCTTGCCATTCAATTGACTATCTGCATATTAGGACTGCTTAACTATGTCTGACCCAAGGCTACATAAGAACAAAAAAACCATATGCCTTGGGTGCATTTGGCAGAATTCACTGTTACAAGGATATGGACCAGACCTACTGCTTGGGCATCGAACCAGGCCTAAAGTGTCACCTGGCTGAATTACAACCCCTGATTCTTGGATGCCTTTAGGGGAGCTCACTGTTTATTCATATTGCAATTAGTGAATAATAGCACTATTGGTTACAGTTTTGCAATAGATCAATCCAATGGGTTCATAGCATTTCAGAGAGCAAGAATGCCAAAGAAGTGTCTGTAAATGGTCCTGAACAAATATTACAATTGATTGATTGAAAAATCATCATTTTGTTTTTGTTTCCATTCTCATCAAGCTAGGATTATTGGTCAACATAAGGCTATTGTAGAAGACACTTGCCCAAGGCCATGTGCAATAGGATTGAGCTTAGGGCTATGTGCTTATGAAGTAAATTTCTGAACCACATAATCAAATTCTTGAAGATGGTGCCCTAGTAAGGCTGCAGTCCAATGACTAAAAGCAGAAAGAAAACAAGACAAATGAAAAATCACATTAGATGTTAGAGAACAACAGCTATGGAAACTTGAAAGTTGTACATTTATAAGAATTGCAGCTTACCTGGGTGAGAGCTCTAATGGGACGACACATAGCTTCATTAGCAACCCGAATGAAACCCATAGCAACCTCCTCCATACTCATTGTATTACTGCCAGGTTGCTGATCTAAAGTAAAATTATTTACCTGAAATGGTAGAATGATAGTGAAAACAAAATGAAATAAAGAAATCAATAAACATAAAATAAAAAAAAATAACAATGGATTATATTGAAAATGTGGCACAAATGGAGGCTATTCAATAGAACTACAACAACAACCACCATCACTGCTGCCGTCATCACCATAATCACTTAATGTCCATTTCTCCATGCCTGGATGGATCAGATACAATTTGTTGAGAGAATTTTCATTGACCAGGAACTCCTCTTGTTACCAATTTTTCCATGAAAAAGACATAATTCCTATGGAAGACTGTGAAGTCAGGATAAAGGTGCATACATTTACATACATACATACATACATACACACACACACACACACACACACACACATATATATATGTATATAAATATACATGTATTTATACATCTATTATATAAAATCCGTTCTGTCTGTCTGTCTGTGTGTCTTCTAGGATCTCGGGCTTCCTCCATCCAATTGTGCTCAAATTTGATATATAGATACCGACGGTATCAGGGCATGTATAAGTTTTGAAAAAATTACAAAAATCGATTCCAGGTGAGAACGCGATCGATAAAGTCGTAGGAATACGCTTAACACTCACCTCCCTTGTCAACTGCCGACCCAGGAACAAATCTACACATTCGTTGATTCAATTACTAACCCAGAGCAAGTCATGGTGTACTTGACTGAATTTCTTAACTCACAAGAACCATCAGATTTGCCACCCCATAAACTCTGCCTCACGGTTGGAAGTCCCATTATTCTCTTCCGAAACTTGGAACCCCCACGACTTTGCAATGGCACTTGGTTAGTCCTCACCCAACTTTTGGATGATGTTCTCGAGGCAAAAGTTATCATGGGTCAAGGAGCAGGGGATGTTGTTTTTATTTCCCACATGCCATTGATTCCGTTGGACTGTGTTTACCCAACGAAATGCATTCAATTCCCTATTCACCTGATCTTTGCGATGACCATCAACAAAGCACAGGGGCAGTCATTGAAAGTCGTGGGGTTGGACCTCAGCACTCCCTGCTTTTTGCAAGGACAACTGTATGTGAACTGTTCAAGGGTTGGCTGTTCGACAAACCTTTTCTACTACTTTCCAGACGGAGTAACAAGGAATGTGGTTTACAATGCTGCACTCCACTAGCTTTTCCATGCCCTTGAACATCCCATAAAGTAAGTTAGCTTAAAATTAGTTACTTAGTTCCTTAGGTTGTTGCTTTTCATCAAAAATCGCCCCAAGTTGATTTCCTACATGTTTTATTGGATAAACTTATTATTGTCCCAGGTACATAAATTCATTATGCTTTTCCATCTAGATTTACCTCCAGCTAACCCATTTGCATGCATCGTTTTTGTCCTGCTTTTCTTCCGTGAACTTGTACATAACTGCACCTTCCATTTTTTGTTGTTTTTGTACTGCTTAAAGGCACGTTTCTTTCCTGCCAAGCTTACTGTTTAAACCATGTTTGTGTTCCCCCAGTCAACAGCCTTATCATTACTGGTACTTTAAACTCTTCGGTTGCATATTTGTGTGAATAAAACCATTTTCTTTAGAATAGAAGAAAGTCTATCTTTATTTCTTCTTTTGCTGGTGTCTCAAATTTAGGTTAAATCAGTGTTTCTCAAAGGGGAGGCCTATGGGACAGTCAGACATGTTGTTTTGAGAAAATTTGGTTTAAATGTTTGACAACTCAGCACTGTCCATTGGACAGGGGGCGTTTTGCTCATAGATACATATAAATATATACATATATGTAAATATATACATGTATATATACTAATGACTTGTAGGTATACAGTATTTCATTATGCAACCATAATATACTATAAAGTATATAAAATGTTTGTAAGTCAATACCAAGTTCTACTGCATTAGCAGTGCACTTTTGCATTACTTGTTAAGGTTATTTCTACAGATATTCTATAGAGATTATAGCCAGCACTGATTTTTGTTACAACATTTCATATACAAGACATCAGATGTAATCAAACGACGAGATCAAAGATGAGAAAAGGGTAAGGGTACCCATCCAACCCGTTAGTCATCATTGAACACATTGCTTAAATAGCCTCTGTATACAGCAGTGTTTGGTTATTGGATATACCTATTTTACATATTGAACACATTCCAGACAGGTTATTCCGTTATGACCAATTATAATAAAGTAAAGTATATTAAACGTTTTTATAAATCAATACCACATTCTACTGTGTTAGCAGCGCACTATTACATTGCCTGTTAGGGTTATCTCTACAGATATTCTATAGAAATTACAGCAAGTACTGATTTTTGTTATGACAAAGTATGTACGAAGAAAATCATATCTATATTTTAGTTCTCACCTTATAAATCCGACAATTGTTTCAATTGAATAAACATATACATATATTTATATATACATATATGTATATTCTTTTATTCTTTTACTTGTTTCAGTCATTTGACTGCAGCCATGTTGGAGCATTTCCTTTTAGTTGAACAAATCAACCCCAGGACTTATTCTTTGTAAGTCTAGTACTTATTTTATCAGTCCCTTTTGCCGTAGTGCTAAATGATGGAGATGTAAACACACCAGCATCAGTTGTCAAGCGATGGTAGGGGGACAAATACAGATACAAAAACACACATATCATCATCATCGTTTAACATCTGCTTTCCATGCTAGCATGGCTTGGATGATTTGACTGAGGTCTAGCAAACCAGATGGCTGCACCAGACTCCAATCTGATCTGGCAGAGTTTCTACAGCTGGATGCCCTTCCTAACACCAAACACACCAAGGGTGTAGTGGATGCTTTTTTATGTGCCACCGGCACACGGGCCAGTTAGGTGGTACTGGCAATAGCCACACTCAAATGGTGCTTTTTATGTGCCACCTGCGCAGGAGCCAGTCCAGTGGCACTGGCAACGACCTTGCTCAAATGTTTTTTCAAGTGCCACCAGCACAAGTGCCAGTAAGGAGACACAGGTAACGATCACGCTCAAATGGTGTTTTTTTATGTCCCACAGTCATGGAGGCCAGCTTGTTGCTCTGGTAACGAATGTGCTCGTATGGTGCTCTTAGTGTTCCACTAGCACGGATGCCAGTCATCGAATTTGATTTTCTACTATTGTTAATTCTGCAGGTGTTGTGGTTGTATGGAGTAGATGGTAGATTGTTGAGAGCTGTTCAGAGTTTTTATAGAGAAAATAAGGCATCCATTTGGGGTGAGTGGTGAAGTAAGTGAGTGGTTTGAAGTGAAGGTCGGGTTAAGACAGGGTTGTGTGATGTCTCCATGGCTGTTTAATTTATATGTGGATGGTATGGTGAGAGAGGTAAATGCTTGAACCTTTTCTAGGGGAGCCCAAATGGTTGGAGAAAATGGAGAGAAATGGCAGGTGAGTCAGTTATTGTTTGTTGATGATACAGCACTAGTGGCGGATTTGGAAGAGCAACTAAGGAGACTGGTGGTAGAATTTGGAAGAGTGTGTGAGAGGAGGAAACTAAAAGTAAATGTAGCTAAGGTGATAAAAGGTTGAGTATGAAAGCGAAAAGAGGTGTGTATGAGGGAATGATTGTGCTGACAATGTTATATGGTGCAGGGACATGAGGGTGGAGAAAGGCGACTAGATGTGTTTGAGATGCGATGTCTGAGGGCTATGGTTAGTGTGACACAGATGACAGGATGAGGAATAAGGAGGTGTGAAGACAACCAGGAATGAGAAAAGAGCTAACAACCAAACTAGATAGATGAATGTTGAAGTGTTTTAGCCACATGGAGATGATGGATGAGGAGCAGATGGTAAGGAGGATGATGAAGACAGAAGTGGTAGGCAGCAGAAACAGAGGTAGACCTCGGTTTGTGTGGATCGATGGAGTGAGGAAAGCTTTGGTGGTTAGAGGTGTTGGAGTGAGAAAGGCAAGAGAATTTATAAATGATAGGAAAGCTTGGAGAGTGTTTGTGAACAGATGAGTGAATTTGATGTTGTTCAAAGGGGTACAGAACCAGCATATGCTGTCAGGCTCCGCTGCTGATATTGGGGATTGTGATCTATGCCTTGACCCAAGTATTGAACGGGGTTTGCCTCTTTAAGCTGGGAAATGAATGGAATGCCTAATGTATGTCTGTGGCTACCCGTTCCTAAAAAAATGGGGAATAGGCTTGGGTATATATAAAAAAAACCCAAATTACTAAAAGTTTGGTCATATTCAGTTTTTATAGGATATGTGAACAAGAGAGAGAGGTTTTTTTTTTTTTACAGTGATAAACACTTAGTCCTCATCAGTGATTATTACTGCTGAGGGCTAAATATACTCACATCACCATGTATGTATAGACCATTTGAATATAGCAGCAAATTCACTGATGAGGACTAAGTGCTTATCACAGAGTTTGAAATCACATGATGTGAGTATATCTGCAAACTCATTTGCGATTTTTACTTGCTATTGGTAAGTTGGCTTTTCATATACTGGTTTCCTCAAAATCAGCAGTGTGTATAAGTGATAACTGTGGTCTTTGAGCCATTTGGACTCTTATTTCTAGCAATGCTGTGCACTATATTGTACCTTGATTATAAGTATATATACATATATATATACATATGTACATACATCTTTTAAATTTGTTTATGGAAAACATTTTAAATATGCAAATAAAGCTCCTCTTCTATTATGCCAGCCACAGCCTAATGATGCTGACTGGTGAACCCGTTTTTTGGGGTTGCATCGAGCTATACCAATATAAAATAGGATAAATATAATAATAATAACAATAATCCTTGGGTGGAATTTATAAAGATTTAATGCGTTGTTACATGTGTAGTGATACATTAAACGTTTATAAATTCCACCCAAGGATTATTATTATTATACATACATACATAAACACATAAATACATACATAATGGAGAAATTGTATAAATGGATGATGAGTAAAGAACTGGCACAGTTTCGATTACCTGTTGTTATCTGTAGATTTACTGCAGGGACTTCATAGTGGCAGCTGGGGTAACAGTATTAATAAAATAGGAGATGGGATGTGTAATAGACTTTATTGGATACGACACATGTCTCAACCCATTCTGGGTTTCTTCAGGTGCATGAATAAAAAGTCTCTAGAGATTTCTTGAGTTGGTTTACATACCACTATATGTCCATCAAATTCTCGAATTTATACATGCATATATATATATTATTTTATATTCTTTAATTTGTTCCAGCCAAGCAGTTATGGTCATGTTGGAGCACCACTGTCAGTTTGTACCTTTTCTCACAGCTTTTTCATTTAGCTGATTTCTTCAGTGTGGTGAGATTTCATATTACCATTCCTGCATGGGCTTTTACCCTGGTGTACCTCATGCCAGGATTTTGGTTCGTTTGGTAGTGTGAATAGGAGAATGTCCAGTTCCTTTCTGAAGACATCCATATCCATTGAGTTGGTTTCTTAATTTTGGTGGGCAGAACACTGAAGAGCTGTCAGTCTTAGAACCCTAAGCTATTGCAGTACTTGGTCCTGACATTAGATGGGATGAACTGTACCTTATGTACAATGCAATGGCATCCAGTTTGGGCATTTGTATAACACTCAATGCTGAAATTAGGTGCTAACCCTTCCAGAATTTTCCATATGTAGATTATTACATATCTCTTGCATCTTCACTTCAGAGAATAAAGTCATAGTTATTTTAGTCTCTCTCAGTAGCTCATCTGCTGCACTGTTACAATCTTTTTAGTGTAGTAACATTGGACTGCTTCAAGATCCACTGTTAGCTTGGCACTATGTAGTGACCATAGATGACAGCAGTAGCCCAGGAGACTGAGAACAAAGGTCCTCCATAGTATCAACACAACTTCTTGGTCTCTTGTCTCGAAGACCTTAATATCCATTCCTACCAGCTGTATGCACTTTGTTGCCATCTTGGTAATGTGCATATGAAATGCAGCATCAGTACACATTCTGATCCCCAAGTCTCACACTGTGACTTTGGGATTGCAGTACCATCAGGTCCTGTATATGCAAGTTGTGGTGCATTTATGAGCTGATAGTGCAGTGCTTGAAATTTTCCAGTATTTTCTTTTTTTCAGTCCACTTGTATATTGCATTTAGGTCCTGCTGTAAGCATGCAGCATCGTCTGGGTTCTTTATTGCCTGTGATAAGTGTGTATCATCAGTGTAGCTAGTGACAGTGGCTATGTGAGTAACCATGGGCATGTCTAAGAGAGATACTATAAACAGTAATGGCCTCAAGACAGTTCCCTGGGGATGTCACTAAGAATATTTACCAAGAGGACACAATATTTAACTTTAATTGTTAGACAGTACATTTTTGTTATTCCTCAAGGGATGAAACATGTCCATAACCTATGTTTGGAAAGTGGATAGATGAAGAGAGTGTGAAAGTAATTGGCTGTTGAAGAGTAAGGCTAATAAAAGTCTCTTACCTCAGTTGTTAATTTATGAAAAGCATTTATGGTAGCTTCTTTATCAAGTGGTTGGTCTTTTGACTCTCCAAAGATGTGAGGGAAATACTCAGGTAGGATTCGACCGAGACACAAATTAGCATCAGTAACAGTCAAGGGACCGTCTGGGAGGTAAGGAAATAAATACATCAGTTATATTTACAAGATCATTTTTACATCTGCTTTCTCATGCAGTTATGGATTGGACATGATTTATTGAGGCAGTATTGCATGGCTAGATGCCCTTTCTGTTGCCAATGTTTATCTGTTTTCTCAGGTAAGTTATATTTTTATTCCACTGGTCTTCAAACCAATAAATTACATGGCATTTATAGAGAATGTAAACATAACACCACTGTTGCACAAATGATAATATCTATATATGCTGGACTTCCACAGTTTCCATTTATCAATATTAGTCATTTTGAGGCTACAATAGACATCCAAGGTGCCAAACTTGAGACTATGAAATATAAAACGAACTGTGGTACCACTCAGCTATGTCTGCACTTGTAGTTTTCAAAAATGCACAAGACTTAGTAAATTTAAGACACCTGGGATGTTATTTAATCAGTTAAAATTCTAGATTTATACTGAAAATAAGTAGTAGTTTTCTTTTGTAAATTAACATAAAACATTATAATTTCATCTAGGAGACTTAATTCTTATTTGAAACTACAAGAAACAAATTAAATTAGCAAGTGGGGTTTTCTGATAATTAAGAAAATCAAATTTTGTAGCTAAACTGACTATCATAAGTGTATACACAGATCACCATTAATTCAACCTGTTACATTGTAGGTGACAAATTGGAGTTAACAAGGCATCAGATGAAACGCCTTGTGGTATTTATGCCAGATTCTTGTATTCTGAGTTAAAATTCCTCAAGAACAACTTTACCTTTCATCCTTCTAAATAAAATACTTGTCTAGGGCAGTGAACTGACAAATTCATTAGGGTATCAGATACTGAAAGTCTGCACAAGAAGACATGAATTCCACAAGCTGCAGTGAAGGGAGTTCATCTAGGAGGGCAGTAAATCTGAATGAAAAACTAGCATATATAATTTACCAACACTTTAAACACAATAACTTACTTTTTCTGTAGCACAATGGTCCAGGGTGTGCTCCAGCAGATTCTGGACCAACAACAAATAATCCGAATCTAAAATATAGGATGGATCCACCTCCAGCTGCAACTGTATTGACATCCAACTGAAACAGAAATGAAAATATAATTTGCATTAGTACAAAAATATTAGAGACTAATTGAATGTAGGTAAAAAGAGAGATGAACGTGCCCCACTGGATACGTAATGACAGTGTGTAAGAATGACAGAGTGTAGGTGAATTTAGAAGAATCATACTGGGCATTAGGTGCAGGAACCAAACTGAAAATTAGGTGCAGTGTGCTGGAAAGATGACTGAAGTAGTACAAACAAGGGATATGTATGAAGAATGACAGTTTGGTGAAGAAGTATCAAGAGAAGGGAGTCTGCAAAAGAGGAAGACTGAAGACGCTGTGTTTGCTTGTTTGTGTGAGTGCAAGCGTTGATATTTGCACTTCTCTGAAAATCATTCGGTTACAGGCAGTGACATTTCTATCATTTCTCCTGTCAACAGGTTGTCTGCTTGCTTTGTGCTTTCAAAGATATATAGAGTATGAGCTCCCTTTCTTGAAAAAACATGACAGAAAGAGCATTCAGCTGTAAAACTGGAAAAAATAAATGTAAAAAGGAATAAAAAAAGAAGAGTACTACAGCCACTGAACTCTAAAAAAGTGGAGCACTTTACAAACTTCCATTATTACTCTTATGATCTGCATACCTTTGGCCCTTTTGCTACCAATCCGGATGAGACTACTTCTAGTTCTTTGAAACAAAACTACCTGTCTTAGAGCATGCATATTTGAGGCACAGCCTTCCAAAAACTGGCTTAATGTAATAATTAATAATGAACTTAAATATTTTACTAAACTTCTTCAAATTCCTGATTATTTTTAAGATTAACTGATACCTAGAACAGTGTATATCTTTAGAAATAAGGTCATGAAAAGTTATTAGTAAATGTTCAGGTACATAACTTCTTCATAGAACAAAATATCCTGATAATGTGATGTATTGTGGATATTAAAACAGAGCATTATGCCATGGTAGGGTCTCGTATATCTAATACAGCAAGTTGGAAAACTTTAATTAATTGATATCATCTATGCAATTAGTAAACAAAAACTCCTTCTAAGGAAAGTTTTAAATCTAAAAACAAGAAACAAAGGAGCCAACTGAAAATCTCAAGAACTGCACACTTTGGAAAACAAACATGATGCAAACTGGAGTGGATCTTGTCTTTAAAACTGACAAGTGAATGCAAAAGCTATGTTTCAATCTTAGACTTCTTCAGCAAAACATAATCTACACATGATAAAACTTAAGTGATTAATATACTTAGAAACATAGGAAAAGTGATGGAATCTGTAAGTATCAACAACATAGTTGATAAAAAGTAACCCCAGAAGAGTATTTTTCATACTATAGACACATACAGTAGTGTGTCACACATGTAATATAGTAAGTTGAAAATCTCTGATTAACTGAGATTCTCCATGCAATATGTAGACAAAAACTGCTTCTAGAGGTACTTAAAATCTAAAAACAACTTGAACATTTCAATCATTATTTAAACCCAGGTTAACATTGATCAAACATACTTATCACCAAATATGTTCCAGCAATGACCATCCCATTTTTTAATTAACATATACTATACTGTTCAGTATGTGTTTCCTTTCTTTGAGACAGTAGGGTATGATAGGAGGAAGAAGTGGTACTATTACTAGCAGACTGAGTGACCCTGTAGAGACTACCTCACTGTCCCCAACACTTTTTACTAAAACTAAAATAACTATTTTACAGTACAGAAAAAGCTAAACAGGTAAATAAGTCATTCGGAAATGTATTCTAGTAGCACATTGACTATACACCTCTATTAATATACAAATTAATTTCTTCACTTACCTCATCAACAACATATATTTATTCATGTTAACAATAATATATCTATTCATGACCAAGTTTTTACCCAGATGGAGAATGATAAATTCTAGCGCACTATTCAGTAGCATGATTTAGTGTTGTGACTAGGAATGAAAGTGTCCTCAAAACAAAATACATCATCCACTCAAACACTCACACATGCATGCATCCACTTTGAGTGTCAGTCAATTAATCTATGGGTACAAGTTATCTTGACATACTTTGCTGAGAGTGACAGTTGTCATTATGTTAGCATTATTTAAATTTATTAGGAAAGTGCAAGAAGCCATCTTGAATTTATTAATTCAGTTTATATATTTACTGGAGACACTATCCTAATGACTGTCTTTTGAAATGATAACAAAATGACAAAATAATAAGATTAACCCATTTAAATACATTAATACATAAAATTTAACTTTCTTTAACCACAATTAAATAATATGAAAAATAAATTAAGAATAAAAAGATTATAAAAGGATGACTTATAACAATAATTTAGATTCATGAAACATTTTTAATATGAGAACAATATTTAAAATTGAAATAGATATCTCAAATTGTAAAATTTTCTAATTGTCCAATTTGGAGGGCACTGTACATTAATGGGTTTAAAGTCATATAAAAACATCAATATTTCAAATAAGAATGGAAAACACAAATTAACTATAAAACAAATTAATAAAAAAGATCAAACACAAAAAGAGAAATGAAATTAAAATCAATAGCTTAAAATGAAGAACAGTAAATTAAATTGAAGTAAATTGTCATTATTCTAAATGAGAAAGGTGGTGAGCTGGGAGAATCATTAGCATTCTGGACGTGTTCTGAGTTCAAATTTTGCCAAGGTTGACTTTGCCTTTCATCCTTTTGGGGTCAATAAATTAAGTACCAGTAAAACTCTGGGGTCAATCTAATTGACTAGATCCCTCCTCCAAAAATTTCAGGCCTTGTCCCTTTGGTAGAAAGAATCAATGGCTAAAGCTAAGTGATTCAGCCTCGCTTCAACTACCTTCTATCTTTGCACGTATCATCATTATTCTTTCACTATTCTTCGATTACTATCTCATTGTATTGTTCCTCTTTCTTTCAGTATTCCCTCATTACCCTGTCTAGCTCAAACATTTTTTTCGTTTAGTCTTGTCTCCCATTTCATAGCCACTTATCTTTCCCATAAAAATTCTCATTCTCTCTGATTTTTCAAAGCTATTTTCTTGCTCACACGATAAACAGAACCTCTTTCTAGGTTATGGACTAGTTAGATTGCCTGACGAACTCAGATTTTACCTGTTTTGCCCCAAGTCTATATTAGTTATCAAATAATGATTATTATCGACAATGCCGTCCCCTTTCAACTATGCTAGTCAAATTTCCTCACACCGCTTTATTCCCACATGTTCCTCAACCACCTCTCTCCACCCCTCTCTAACTAACCCTATCTCTCTCCCTATGTTTCTCTATGTCCCCTCCCTTTCCATAACCATCATCGCCATATATAAAAGAGCGATCGCATTATCGTTAACCCCACTCGCTTCCAAATATCTAAAGAAGAAATACGCACATATCATGAATGGCTAAAGCTAAGTGATTCAGCCTCGCTTCAACTACCTTCTATCTTTGCACGTATCATCATTATTCTTTCACTATTCTTCGATTACTATCTCATTGTATTGTTCCTCTTTCTTTCAGTATTCCCTCATTACCCTGTCTAGCTCAAACATTTTTTTTCATTTAGTCTTGTCTCCCGGTTCATAGCCACTTATCTTTCCCATAAAAATTCTCATTCTCTCTGATTTTTCAAACCTATTTTCTTGCTCACATGATTAACAGAACCTCTTTCTAGGTTACGGTGCACCCCCTCCACACATGCCGGAAGTCCCTATTCTTTGCCATCCCGGGGTTGCTTCCCATGACGACTGCAAATGCTCTTTCACCATCCCTACCCCTAGTCTCGACCTATGTAAGATAATGTTCATACAGTGCAAAATATGAAAGGCTAGTGTTATGCAGGTTGTACTGAAGGCTACTTTATTACTTGCACATGAATGCTGCCAAATGCGAGCTTTCTTTTCAGGTACACGAAGCTACTGTCCACCATCCCAGGGTCTCTAGGGCCCAAGCCTCCCACACCCTCAGGGTTGGCACCCTCAATGTTGGCACACTGAAAGGTAGGTCTGGTGAGATAGTCGAGATGCTTGAACGGAGATGTGTGGATATATGTTGCATGCAAGAAATAAGGTGGAGAGGAGGATCTGCTAGGTTCCTCACAGGCAAGGAACGCAGGTACAAGATTTTCTGGGCAGGGAACATTGACAGGGTTGGTGGCGTGGGTATACTTATCGCTGAGAAATGGGTAGATAAAGTAATTGAGGTAATCAGAGTATGTGACAGAATACTTAAGATTAGATTAGTGCTTCATCATAGTTTAGCAACCATTATATCAGCCTATGCTCCTCAGTCGGGGCTACCCGATGGACAGAAAGACCGATTCTATGACACTCTACTGCAGACTACCTCGTTGACGAACGACAGAGACCTTATCTGGTGGTCAATGAGGAAACTAGGGATAGATGAATGGTTAGTGAGAGCTGTGCGAGCCATGTACAGGGACGCTGCTATTAAGGTGAGGGTTGGCAACGAGTACAGTGAAGAATTCCGGGTAGAGGTAGGGGTCCACCAAGGCTCAGTCCTCAGCCCCTTCCTATTTATCATAGTCCTCCAGGCAATAATGGAGAAATTCAAGACAGGATGCCCTTGGGAGCTCCTCTATGCTGATGACCCTGCTCTAATTGCTGAGTCACTATCAGAACTGGAGGAGAAGTTTCAGGTGTGGAAACAAGGATTAGAATCGAAGGGCCTTAGAGTCAACCTAGCCAAAACCAAAGTCCTAATAAGTAGGAAGGTAGACAAATCACAAACGCCTTCAGGTAGATGGCCCTGCTCGATCTGTAGAAAAGGTGTAGGTAGAAACTCTATAAGATGCACCAAGTGTAAGCTATGGACACATAAGAGGTGCAGCAATGTCAAAGGAAGGCTAACTAGGAAGATGGTTTTTGTATGTGGCAGATGCTCAAGAACAATAAACACTGAAAATGCTCTGAGACCAACTTCTGTCACTTTCCAGGGAGAAAAACTAGAAATAGTTGATAACTTCCGTTACCTAGGTGACCAAGTCAGCAGCGGGGGCGGGTGTGCTGAAAGTGTAACTGCTAGAGTAAGAATAGCTTGGGCAAAGTTCAGAGAGCTCTTACCTCTGCTACATGGCAGTGAAACATGGGCCGTGACTGCTGAGGATATGCGTAAGCTCGCAAGAAATGAAGCCAGTATGCTCCGATGGATGTGTAATGTCAGTACTCATACTCGGCAGAGTGTAAGTACTTTGAGAGAAAAGCTGGACCTAAGAAGCATCAGTTGTGGTGTGCAAGAGAGACGTTTGCGCTGGTATGGGCATGTGGCGAGAATGGATGAAGATAGTTGTGTGAAAAAGTGCCACACCCTAGCAGTTGAGGGAACCTGTGGAAGAGGCAGACCCAGGAAAACCTTGGACGAGGTGGTGAAGCACGACCTTCGAACTTTAGGTCTCACTGAGGAAATGACTAGAGACCGAGACCTCTGGAAGTGTGCTGTGCGCGAGAAGACTCGGCAGGACAAGTGAGACCATAACCCGTGGCCTTCTACATGGGATGGAGCCAGCCTACGTATGCATACCTTCCCTTCTTGGGACACAAAACTCTACTTGTGAAGACCTGTTGAGGCAAGTGAGGATCAGATCGATCAATGGAAATTGCAGATGAGTTACCAGTGCCGGTGGCATGTAAGAGAACCATCAATTCGTGACCGTTGCCAGCGCTGCCCCAACTGGCTTCGTGCCAGTGGCACGTAAAAAGCACCATCCGTTCGTGGCCGTTTGCCAGCTCTGTCTGACACCTGTGCGGGTGGCACGTAAAAAGCACCCGCTACACTCACGCAGTGGTTGGCGTTAGGAAGGGCATCCAGCCGTAGAAACATTGCCAGATCTGACTGGGCCTGATGAAGCCTTCCGGCTTCACAGACCCCAGTTGAACCATCCAACCCATGCTAGCATGGAAAACGGACGCTAAACGATGATGATGATGATGAGACAAAGATGGCAAGCTGGTAAATTCATTACCACAAAGTACAAAATGCTTAGTGACATCTTTTTTATCTTTTTACATTCTGAGTTCAAACTGCCATCTTTCGGGGTCAATAAAATAAAACATCAGTTGAGCATTGAGGTTGATGTAATCAACTTTCCTCCTCCCTCAAAAATTGCTGGCTTTGAAATTATTCTTTAAAAAGAATAATTTATTTTAGACATCATGTCTAATACCATACATTATAAGCTATGATATGAGCAATAGAACTAACCTGTGGTGCTTGAATAGTGATTCCAGCTGTGGTAGACTCAAAGACATGTTCATATTGTCCAGCATAACGGCTGACATCTGTAGATGTACCTAAGTATATAAAAGAAACAGATGTTATTCATTGTTTATGATAAACAGATTATTTTGTAAAAGGTTAATGGATGATCTGTAATTATTAGATCAGAGAGGGTTTCAGTGAAGTCATCTCTTCGTGTAATGTACATAGATAATTTAGACAGGCAAGAAGCATCTTGGTTAAAGTTAGGGCTCACTTACAAAAGACAACTTATTGATAATATATAACTATTATTGCTTATAGGTGTAAACTGTGCATCCTCATATCTATTTACAATTAGGCAAATTGGACTCTTGAATTAAGTGTTTTTTGTGAAAGACACCAATATTGATGGTATATCAGTGATCTATATTGAGCCAGTTCGTAACTGATTTGGCTGCAGCTATCAAAAAAACACCTCATCTCCCAGCTCCAAAAAGATACCATTAACCCTTTCAATACCAACCCGGCTGCAGCCAGCAAAATGATTTTTTTGGTTCAAACAACCAACCTGGCTGAAGCTGGCCAAGTGAAGCCATTGATATTTAAATAAGGATTTTGGAACAAATCTTGCTAGTACATAAGTGAAAACATGTGATTTCACTTTGTAAATAGTTGAATTACAGTATCCAACATTGTTTGACATGATATCTGAGCTCTCTGAATTTTGGGAATGTTTTTTCCACATTTTTACTTCTATGATTTTTTTCAACTTTTAAAATGGATAACAGTTTCATGCTGTCAAGTAGTGATTCTGAATTTGAGGGCTTTTCAACAGAAATATGGAGAAATCATGCAAATGTATAAGTAAACTACAAAAGCATGTGGTGCATGAAAATGAATCATATTTCTGTATCCGAAACTGAAAGCAGTGATTCTGAAGAGAACACTGATAGCAACAGTATCTGAATAGAGTAACAAGTTAAAATCTATTTTCATCAATGATTTTTCTGAAGAGACTGGACCTATTCATAGTTTTTATCAGGAATCAAAACCATTAGATCTTCTTTCTTATTTTTTCCAGTAAGCTTGTTTGAAGCGATCACTGCAGAAACAAACCATTATGCAGAATATAAACAAATTGGAAAAAAATGGGTTTCCCACAAGTGTAGAAGAAATACAGGCATTTTTTGCCATCAATATTATTATGGGTATAAGACAATTACCCAGAATTACAAATTACTAGAGTAATCAGGAACCTTTTGAAGACCAGTACATTTCCAGTATTATGACAAGAACACAATTTGTGAAACTGAACCAATATTTTCATGTGAGAGACACTAGCAGTACCCCAGTACGTGGAGAACCAAACTTTGATTCCCTGTTTATTGACTACATCCCCTGTTCATCAACTGCATTCAAAATGCATATAAAACATTCTACAAACCTGATAGATACCTATCCATCAATGAAGGCATGGTGGGGTATAAAGGAAGGCTATGTTTCTAACAGTATATATTCCAGGAAAGGCCAGGAAGTGCAGGATCAAAGTGATTTTTTAAAATTCTCAAATGCAGGATAATGCTAATAATATAGCCTGAACAGGATAAGCTAACCCTATTTTGCAGAAAAAAGTGTTGGCGGCCGGCTAAAAGTCTCATAGCCAGCTGCCAACACTTTTTTTTCTGCAAAATAGGGGTAGCTTATCCTGTTCAGGCTTTATTATATATGTTCTGTGTATTCATTTATGTGTGTGCGAGTTAATTTCATTTAGTTGATGTATTTCATTTTCTAGTTTTCTTCAAAGGCAAATTCTAGTATTTCCATCTGTTCTTATGTGCATTAAATTCAATTGATAATCTAGTGATGTGCACAATTCTTTAATCATCATCATCATCCTCATCGTTTAACGTCCGTTTTCCACGCTAGCACGGGTTGGACGGTTCAACCGGGGTCTGGGAAGCCAGGGGCTGCACCAGGCTCCAGTCTGATCTGGCAGTGTTTCTACACCTGGATGCCCTTCCTAACACCAACCACTCTGCGAGTGTAGTGGGTGCTTTTTACGTGCCACCAGCACAGGTGCCAGGGGAGTCTGGCATCGGCCACGATCGGTTAGTGCTTTTAACGTGCCACCAGCACGGAAGCCAGTCAAGGTGGCATTGGCCACGTTCGGATGGTGCTTTTTATGTGCCACCGGCACAGAGGTCAGTCGAGGCGGCGCTGGCATTGGCCACGTTCAGATGGTGCTTTTTATGTGCCACCGGCACAGGTATCACAACTACTATTTCCATTGATATTTATTTTGATGTTCATGTACTTGACTCAATAGGTCTCCTCAAGCACAGCGGGATGTTCTGGAATCCAAGGTACTTTGGATGGGCAGGGGCTATGCGGAACTGGTGCAGGAAGCAGCCCGGATCTTTGCAGTCACAGTATATCTCCAGAGATCTCGGTCCTTCGTCATTGCCTCTGTGAGGCCCAACGCTCTGAGGTCATGCTTGACTACCTCATCCCATGTCTTCCTAGGTCTACCTCTTCCCCTGATACCTTCAACTGTTTGGGAGCGGCACTTCTTCACACATCTCTCCTCATCCATCTGCAGTACATGACCATACCATCGCAAGCGTCGCTCTTGCACACCACATCTGATGCTTCTTATGTCCAGCAGTTCTCTCAGGGTGCTTACCCTCTGTCGTGCGCGCACACTGACATTACAAAATATTAAAATTTTATTGCATACCCAATTGAATATTAGCTCTGTAGAGATGTTTAAACAGAATTTAAATATTTTTATATTTTGCTAAATTTATATGTATTTACCTAATTAGAGTCAGTTGAAACAAAAGTAATGCAATAGAATTGATTAAGAACCTTTTATTCAATTATGTTCCAAAAATCACATTAATATGTTAATAAGTGAAAAAGTTAGTTTTTAATGAAACTAAGTCTAAATTCATGATTATTTTAGAATTTAAATGAAACTCATAAGGGGAGTGTTTTAGTTAGAAATATAGTAACAAAAAAGTTAATTATGTGAAAAAACCAGATTAATGCTACACAAGAGAAATGATTTTTATTCACTTGGTTGACTGTGATCCTTTTTAACAACTTTATGAAGTTGGGTTTATCTTAAACCATACAAAAGATAAGCATACCTCCCATGTCAAAGCCAATAACTGGAAGATCCGATACTTTCTTGTAGGCCGTCATAGCATAACCAACAACTCCTCCAGCAGGACCAGATAGAATAGCTCGAGCACCATTAAACCTACAAAGATAAAAGGTGTATTTTGAAAAAACTGCTCAATGAATTATCAAGTATTGGATAATGTTACTAAGTAAAAGACAAAACATTCCAAGTTTGTAAGCTGGTTTCATTTTCTATTACATGATTAACTAAATAAAAGTGGAAATACACATTAAACAAGGTAGTCCTAGATACACTGTCTGAATGAAAGACAGGATGGTCATAGTTAATACCCTAGCAATTTTTCGGTTCACTTAGAGTTGACACAAGATTAGACAACAATAACTAATGCTTGCCATAAAGTGAGCGGGGAACACGGATTAGGAGGTTAAATATCTACATTATAATATCTACCACAAAACTGAAAAACATTGATTTGTAATATTATGTCCTTGGACTCAGAATTTTTCAATGGAAATTTATTCTAATTGCTGAATCATATTTATAGGATGAAAAATGAATATTAACAAATTTTTAAACATTTGCTTTGGAAATTAAGAAATATGAAATGTTTCTGGGATTCATTTAAATTGTATGAATAAATTATAGTTACATAGTTTATGGAATTTATGTGTGTGTGTGAAATTTTTCATTTGCAAAGACACAGAATTACAATATTAGAAACTACAATACATCATCATCAATTAACGTCTGTTTTCCATGCTGGTTTGACTAGATCTGGTGAGCTGCAAGACCATGTCAAGCTCCAATGTCAGCTTAGGCATAGTTTCTATGATTAGATGCCCTTCTTAATGCCAACCACTTTACAGAGTGTAGTGGGTACTTGTTTTGAGCCAATGGTACTAGTGAGGTTGCTGTGTAAAGTTGCAAGACAAAAAAATAACAGACACAAAAAGAAAAAGCTTCCACTGATAAGGTGGAAGGTGGAGGTAGGTGGCTTTATGCCATGTATTGAAAGGCTAAAGTATGATAGAAGGGCAAGAACAAGTCTTGCTGTAGAAGAGATACATGGCTGAAGGATATAAGAGGAAGGCAGTGGTATAGGATGCTAAAGCAAACTCTCAAGGTACAAGTGGGTGAGCATAAGAGAGAATACAAAATGTGAGTCATGGGGGAGGATGAGAGAGTAGATAGTTTCATTAGAGGGTGAGGGGGAGAACAGTTGGTTAAAGATAGAGGAAAAGGTGAATATATGAGGGGGTTTTCATAAAAAATTTCCTCTGACCCTCTTCCCAAAGATTGGCATGAAACCTGGCATAACTATTAGTCCTTCTCTACATAGCTACCACCAATGCTGACACACTTTTTCTATCACATTATGCAGCTGTGAAGACTTCATCTGTAGAAGTCGGTAAGCTGTGTCAGGAGCCAAGATAAGTCTGCCAATGTCCTCTATGTTTTCTTGATATATTGCCAAAAGAACCTGGGAGCAAATGACTGACTCACTCCTGCTTCTGAGAAGGCGTAAGCATCGTACAGAGAACTTCTGCATGTGCAAATGGTTGTGAATGATTTTTCCACAGATCCTACACTTATCTTCACTTCTTGGGCTAGTTGCCGAAAAGTTATGCGGCAATCCTCCAAAATGGCAGCTTTCACTTTATGGATGGTGTCATCATTAATGGCAGAATGTAACTGTTCAGGAATAGGAGCAGTTTCCACCGATGTCTGACCACATTTGAACTAGCAATGCCAGTGCTTGACAATGTCATATGATGGTGCATCATCATCATAATCTTCTTTCATCTCATTAAAAGTCTTTTTTGGTGTATGACCTTTCAAGAACCTGATCACTGATCTGCATTCAACTGCCTCCACTCCAGCAGCTGCAAAAGACAAACAAATACTAGTGGAAAGCTGCAATTTATAATGTAACATGTAAAGACATGTATGATTATACCTGTACAAGTTCCATTTCCTGCAATAATTGGAAGTGGGTCAGGGGAAATTGTTCATGAACATCCCTCATAGATTTCCTCCCGCTTGTGTAAAATGTTGTGAGGCTTTTTACCTCCTTTAAGCATTCCTCTATAGCCCCTACTGTGGCTATTTCTATTTTTTTTCGATGTCGTGGACAGCGCTCTATACACCACTGTTCACTTCATCATGCTTGCTGTTAAACTGGTTCCATCTTTCTCTATGAGTCTGTCGAACTCCTTCAACTTACTCTGCTCCATCTTTATCTCTCGTACCTGCAACGCGTCAGCTGTCAAACTTCTTCCAGTGGCTGAAGCATAGCTACTGGCTAGAACTGGTTTGCACTCCATCCTCTGCTTCTTGTCTACTTCACCCATGAATGGGGAAGAAAACAATTGTAATTTCACAGATAAAAGCAGCAACAACAATTCAACAGCTTAACAATGATATTCAACAAGTAGGTTCACCCTTATGGGAGACTTTCAACAAGTATATAACAATTTAACTCACAGAGATCAAAAATGATTAAAAAAACACCAAAAATTTTTCACAGACTGACACTGCTTGCTGTGTCTGTCTACTATTTATCAGTAGTGGAACAGCCCACTTCTCACTTGGGGTTGTCTGCCACAACATAATAAAATACTGGAAAGGATTCATTTTAATTTCTATTGTAAACATGTTTTTATAATGCATATTAAGTTCATACAATAAGTAGCCATCACTTCCTCTATAACCGTAATCTAAATATATAAATGTTAAAAAAAAATGAAGAAAAATATAGCATGGCTGAGGGAGGGAGAGAGGTAGATAGGGTAGACTGACAGATATCTACATACACACATTTATATATGTAAGTGTACAAGTTTTCCTCTGTTTATTTATTTATTTACTTATTATGCAACACAATGAGCAAACTATGTGAAAAATATGAATTATCCACGTGACATTGTAATTGTTTTAATAATTTGTTCTAGAACTATCCAGAGAAATATTATTATCACTGGTTTATAAATCCACAACTCTTCCATCTGTAGCTAGTTTGATAAGTGTCAATGCAAGAAACTTTCAGCCCTTGAGTCACTCTGTGGCTTCTGCTAACTATTGATAAAAATATATATAAATGCATGAATTTAGGACAATCTTGTGTTTAGATCAACACAATATCTTTAGATCCAGAAATACTTTGTTGTTGTTGCTTAGCTCTATGATCAAAGGTGAACTACCATAATTATCTTTCTTTTTACTTTGCTTTCCAGCTAGTGTGTGTGTGCGTGTACGCAAAAAGAGGCAAAAAAGAAAGCTTCTAACGATGCAGAAACTTTTAAAAAAGATGTTTACATTTCAGACACTTGAAACATAAAAGAAAAGATTTTTTGAAACTTTCTGCATTGTTAGAAGCTTTCTTTATCCTTTTCTTTTTCTACTTGTGTACTACAATGCTCCAAGTGAACTACAACACACTTTCATATATATATATATATATATATATATATATATACACATATATATATATATACACACACATACATACATACACCCACACAAACACATTCACAGAACTATGTTGTCCTATGTGTCCTTCCTTCTTATGAAGATGGGATATGATTTGGCAGCTAGTTTTTAGAAAGAAGAGCAACCATGTAAGGGCCCTGTTGTTGGCTTGTAAAATGCACACTGTAGTTGTTGTTTACCACCAGTCAATTCCAATCACAGCCATCCTAAATTATCCAATGTATCATGTTAAGATGCTATAATGTGGTTTGAGGAAAAATTTAAATACTCCCTTGAGTACATCACAAACTGAAGTTAATGTATTGACAGTAATGAACAATAAATCAGGATACTAAACTTGCCAGATTATATATATATATATATATATATATATATATATAATTCTGCACACCTTCTTTCAGATGCTGAATGCTGTCTCCTATGCCCCTGCTCCCTTTTACCAACCCTTACTCACTCTTAGAGTTGGCACGCTCAATGTAGGCACATTGAAGGGTAGGTTTGGTGAGACTGTTAAAATGCTGGAATGGAGGTGCGTAGATGTGTGTAGCATTCAATAATTAAGGTGGAGTGAAGCTTCTGCCAAGTTCTTCATGTGCAAAGAACAGAGGTATAAAATCTTCAGGGTAGTCAATAGTGATGGGGACGGTGGTGTGAACATACTTCTTACAGAGAAGTGGATTGATAGGTGATCGAGGTAGTCAGCACATGCTTAGACTAGTTTTGCAAAGTAGTACAGTAACTATTATTTCTGGTTCCACCCCTCAACTGGAGCTGCCAGATAAACAGAAAGATCAATTTTATGACACTCTTTTACACATTACCTCATCATGACTTCCATGGTGCGCATGAAGGCTATAGAGTTGGTTCCCGCAATGAGGAAAAAACTAGGCTACTGGAGTTCTGTGATGCAAATGACCAAATGATCTGCAACACTAAGTTTAGGAAACCAGCCAGTCACCTGTTCCCCTATCAAGCTAGATTGACTACATTCTCACCAGAATGATGGGAAAATGGCTGCTTATAAATGTACAGATCTTCCCAGGTCAAGAATGCACTCCCCAATATAGATTAGTCATTAGTGACTTAATGCTTTATGCTTGACAGATTCTAAAATCAAACCAGTCTGAAAAAGGAAGATTTAGAAGCTAAAGGATCTTCAAAATAGTCAGAAATTGAGAGACATTTGAATTGAAGCCTTTGACAAGGAGGAGAACATAATGACATATAATGTAGAGGACAACTGGATGTTCCTATGGGACAACTTAATGAGGGCCACTGATCAAATTTGTGGCTGGTGCAAAGTCCCAACTAGACCTAGGGTGACAATGTGGTGGAACAGCATAGAAGACAGGGCCATTAGAGTGAAAAAAAAAACAGAACTGGAAGAGAGGTGGTAGCAGAGAATTATATCAGGTAACTAGAAGGGAAGTTAAGAGACAGGTCTATTTAGATAGACGAGAAGCAGAAAGGAAGAAGTTTGTCAGTGTTCTACAGCATGAGGACCAGAGGCTTCAGGAGTTTTTGACTGCAAGTGTGGGAAAGAAAATCATAATATAGGAGAGGTGTGTTTCACTCGCACTTAATGATTTTGCAATGAGTGCAGCTAGGAAGTGCCACTATGAAAGG
This sequence comes from Octopus sinensis, assembly GCF_006345805.1. Lineage (NCBI taxonomy): Eukaryota > Metazoa > Mollusca > Cephalopoda > Octopoda > Octopodidae > Octopus > Octopus sinensis. The sequence continues at coordinate 24,209,350 of NC_043014.1, read as the reverse complement.
CTGTTAAATGTGGAGAATGCATAGGAGAAAGAGAGTCTACCAAACGAAGACCCAACAGAAATACCAGCTATCTGAATTGACAGTAGTGTGGTAGAATAAAGCAATTAAGTTTATGAAGACAGGAAAAGCACCTGGCCCATCAGGAATCAGCTAAAATGCTTAAAATATCTGGTTGCATAAGATACGGCCTAATCATCCATATAGTTAATCAGGTTGTCCAAGAGGGTATCATACCCAACAAGTGATGTAGCAGCATTATATTCACTCTTGTTTATGATAGTACTCCAGGTCATAACAGGAATTTAAGACTGGTTGCTTTTGGGAGCTCCTCTACACTGATGACATTGTTCTTATAGCTGAATCTCTACTAGAATTAGAGAAGAAATTTCAGGTGTGGAAGCAAGGACTGGAATCAGAGGTCCTTAAATTTAATTTAGCAAAGACCTATGACCTAGTAAGTAGGAAAAACAGATAAATCACCAATCCCTTCAGAAAAAAGGTGTAGGCAGGAAGGTATGGATACATGAGAGGTACAGCAGAATCACAGGAAGGTTAACAGAGAAAGTAGTACTGTGGCAGATGTGCAGGTACAATAAACACTAAGAGCGTACAGGTTTATAGACTCCCTCAAATGTCTAGGGAAATCCTTAGAAGTAATAGCTAGCTTCCATTACTATTACTTAGGCAACCAAGTTAGCTGTGGAGGAAGATGCTCTGAAAGCAGAGTCGCTAGAATAACAATAGGTTGGGCAAAGTTCAGAGAGCTATTACCTTTGTTGGTAACAAAAAGCCTCTCCCACAGAGTGAAAGGCAGATTGTATGATACCTGTATACAGACAGTTATGCTATGTGGCAGTGAAACATAGGATGAGACTGCAGAGGACATGTGAAGGTTTGAAAGGAAATGAAGCCAGCATGTTCCACTGGATGCACAATGTCAGTGTGCATGTACAATAGGGTTTAAATGTTTTAAGAGAAAAGTTATGTATACGAGGCATCAGATGTTGTGTGCAAAAGAGGAGTCAGTGCTGGTATGGTCATGTGATGCCTATGGATGAAGACAGCTGCATGAAGAAGTGCTAATTTCTAATTGTGAAAGAAAGCTGTGGAAGTAGACCTAGGAAGACGTGGGACGAAGTAGTGAGAAATGATCTCTAGATGTTAAGCCTCACAGAGGAGATAACAGAGAATTGAGATAATTGACAATTTGCTGTACTTGAGAAAACAGATCAAGCTACCATACAGACATGCATAATCTGTCCTCTGTCAAACTCCCCAACAACCCATCCTCTGAAGCCCACTCCATCCAGCCACCCATGATCACCACCCCTGCAGGTCTCTCCACCATCTCTCATGTGCCTATCTGCATGCTCTCATATATCAACCACACCTTGCTCCCAGTTACTCCAATTTCCCTCACCACCACTTGCTGCAGTCACCTCTTTCCCATCTCTAAATACTTCTCTTCACACTCTTATGGAACATCCCCTTCTATTCCCTCTGTACTACTCTATCCATCACTGTTCTTCCAGCTACTTCTCTCTCTGTCTCTCTTTTTTTTACTTTCAAACTCTATCTCTCCTTCTCCTTTCTTTTCCGACTGGGGTAAGACATTTATCTCTAAAGCCACCTCGCTTAGTTCAACTCCCTCTCTCAGCTAAGAGGTTTTCATCTTGCAAGTTACTTGGCTACCCCTCTAGTTTGGTGTCACAGAAAAAGCACCAGTGCTGGTGTGATGTAAAAAGCACCCAGTACTCTGAGTAAACTGGTGGTAGAAACTATGTCAAAACAGGCAATGAAATCTGGTGGTGATGATGATGATGATGATACATATTTTTCACTAAAAATAAAAACTAACGGTTTTGATGAGTAAACCTACTTGTTCATGGGTGTGAGACCGCCATCGGATTGCATAAACAATGTCTGAATACCCTGAGGAAGAATAGAATAATTAAATATATAAATCTACAAAAAAAAAGTTAGCAATGCAAAGAAATTAGTACAAAATCTGAGAAATAGTATTACAAAATACAGGCATGGCTCAGTGGAAAAGAAGTTTACTTTGTAACCATGTAATTTTGCGTTTGATATCTTGGGAAAATATCTTCTGTTAGAGCATTTGACTGACAACAGTCTTGTGAATAAAATTTAATAGAAACTTTATGGAAGCTTGTTATATATATGTGTGTGTATAGACAATGGTGACATTTGTTTATGTCCTGCCTAAACAATGTGTCCTACAACATGGCAAGGAACAATATATCATCATCAGCATTAACTTTTCTATGCTTGCAAAGGTCAGTTTGTTGAGGAAAAGTTTTAACAGCTAGATTCCTTTCTTGTCACTAACCCTCATCTGTTTCCCAGTTGCCAGGCATGTTTTTCATGGAAGACTGGAAAGGAATAATTTTCTTTTATAAGTACAAAGTTAACTTTTGCAAGGGCAGAGATAAAGTTGATGTAATTAACTCTGATGTATTCATGGTATCTATTTTAATGAATGCATAATGAAAAGACCACTATGTGGTTGCTTGATCTGCTAGAAATAGTAGTTAAAATTAACTGCTAATACTACCACATCATTTTTTTTAGAAGAGAAAGAATACATGTACCACTATGCATTTTGGGAGGAGAAACCCAGTGTCCGCCTACTCCCTCCACAACACTAGTCTCAAAAAGTCTTCATGTGAACGTGACCTGGGTGTTATTGTCGACAGTGATTTGCGTTGGACAAAACACATCGCTAAAATTGTCAAGAAGGCTGAGGGTGTCTTGGTATCACTCACCAAATCCTTTGTGAGCCGCTCTCCGACTATCTATCTGCGGCTTTATATAGCTATGGTAAGACCTCACCGGTCTGGAACTCCTATCTTGCCCAGAATATCAATCGTCTGGAAGCCGTTCAGCGACGTGCAACCAAAAGAATACCCTCCATCAGGCATTTGCACTATTCTGAACGCCTTACTTCCCTGGGCATGGACACATTGAAACTCCGACGTCTGGCAGCTGACTTGGCAGACACCCATAAAATTATCAACCATCGTACAAACAATAACTCTGAGCACCTTTTCAAACTCCACCCATCTAACACCTGTGGACATATTTACAAAGTCAGAAAACAGCACAGCTCCCATGACTTTAGGAAACATTTTTTCACGCTGAGAGTTGCTGAAGCATGGAACAAACTGCCGGCATCAGTTGTTAGTTGTCGGAGCACTGCATCCTTCAAAACTTCCATGCTTTCTGAGATTCGCCAACACTACACCTGATTTTCTCCCCTCCATACACACACAAGCATGTATCTGACTCATGCATTGTTCGCTTTCCAGACATTTGTACATTACTGCATGTGCTTTATATGCACTGTCTGACAAGTTGTGGTGCACCTGAGCACTGTATACAATAATTTCATTATTATTATTTTACATTGAATAATGTGGGCTTTAATATTAAAAATTATGAGATGGTCAAGGCTGGAATGCCTTTGATTGATCATAGATCTGCTCAAATAGAGTTGATCTGGGGCTAAACAACAAGAAATGTAGACATTCAGAAAATGCAGTAGATCCCCGGTTAGTTCATAACCTTAGAAGTAATGAACAAAAAGGCAAAGAAAAAAATTCACAGTTCCACTATGACCACAATCACAATCAATATTGCTGAATAACAGAGGGAGCTTCCTTGTAGTACCTGAACCAGCTAGAAATGGCAATCAATTCTCTTTCAAATCACATCCTACTATCTCAAAAAGGTAAGGACATATTGGACATATTGGACAAAAAAAAATGAGATAGACAAGGCTAGAATGCTTTTTATTATACATCTGTTAGATCAGGACTTACCAAGAGCTAAGCAACAATAGCAACAATCTCTAACACTAATATTTTATTCTTATTTTTTACCTTCAACTGGTCTTTGAAACCTTCCGCAAAGCTGGCAATGTATTTCTTCACACATGGAGTTAGATAAGCATCAGCACAGGCTGTAGATCGATAAATAAAAACATACAAAATATAAAAATATAAATGGCTTTATAATGTTTGGAGACGATGCAGTAATGTGTTAACATGTAAATAAATCTCAGTATAGTAGCTGTATAAACGTCTGAGAAAAGCTATTAAGATTTCAGTTTTACAAACTAGTGTTTTAATCCTTATTTATAGGTGGGGAGAACAAATAATTGAACCAATACCCAGTATATGCCTGGGTAAAAGACTATGCTTTTTTCTTTTTTGATGAATAACAGCTTAATTCATTGGTTGACTGAATTTTCAATAGAAACAGTGATAATAGAGTGCCTGAGTAATTCTAGTGGAATAAATACCAGAAGGTATTTTTGTTTTAATGCACCAGTTTCATCATTTTCCTCATCAATGTATACATCTTTTGTTTTTACACACACATACATGCTGGTGCCGCATAAAATGCACCCAGTAAACTCTGTAAAGTGGTTAGTATTAGGAAGGGTGTCCAGCTATAAAAAATTGTTGCTTAGTTCACATCAATGTTGCTGGGATTTGTTGTTGGTGAGATGGTTGCTGGTTGATTTGTAGAAGCTGCATGCAATGATTCAACAATATGAAGCAAACATTTAAACATAATTTATTAACACTGAGCAAATCATTACAAAGTTGTTCATGAATTATAAGATATCTACAAAGGGTTAACAAGATGAAAGAAATGTAATGCAACATGCAAAGCTGCTGAATATTAAAATTTACCACTAGGGCTGGATTAAACACAAGGAATATTTATACATGTGCTGTTTCAGGCTTGCCACTACAAATTGCATTATGGCTTAAGCAAGCAGTTGTTATAACGATTATGAAAGAAAGAATGTGTATTTCAGATTGGAAACAAGGACACACTGAAGTTTGGTGTTGAAAAGGGTTGCTTATAGGCCTTGTAGGGAAATATTCTAGTGCCTTCCTGAATAATCTTTCATGTGATTTCTGGTTTCTGATTGGTCAATAATTTGGTTGCACACATGGTCAAGCTGTTGCTATGTCATGCTTTGAAATCCACAAGGTAGCAATATGAGTTTAAGTCTTGCTACAAAACCATGCCAAAGCAGACAGTGGAACTTAGCACAGTCCCCAGGCTTACCAGCTCCTGTCAAACCATCCAACCCATGCCAGCATGGAAATGGACATTAGATGATGATGATACATGCCTTTTATAGTAAGGGCACTAATTTTCTGGTAAGCTTGGTTCTTGACACTTACTGGATTATTTGATTTGTCAAATAAACAGAAGGTACGCAACAATAATTCAGTGTAAATTTCAAGAAGACTATTGTCATGTTATTAATAACTTTTTTGCTTTTTCACCAGAAACATTTTTATAAAAGGTAGAAACACCCTTTCAATTCTTCAACTATAATAAAATGAAGGTGTAAATATTTAAAAATAGAATCTAATGCCACCCTTAATCTCTTAACCATTGGGTCACCTCTAGATATTCTCTTGAAATGTAATTGTGAAGGGCATACATTTACTTTTTCTTTGTTCATGCTGGAACACTGTTTTCCCCTCAGTGAAGTTATCTGTTAAAGCCCTGTTCACAAAAAAGGGTTGTTAGTGGAGTTAGATTTAATTTACCCTTTCATACCATTATAGTTAGGGTTAGGGAGAGTGTGTCTAGTGAATAAACAGAGGTGCACTGTGAAGGCTTGGTTGCAAAAAACTTTATATATATGTACATATATATGGTTGCCAAAACCTTAATATATATGTTTGCATGTCACAATCAACCATACCATATTGTAAAATGGATTTGAGAGTCTTTATTTGGTCACTCAGTATTCAAGAAATAACAACTGAATCTTTCTTAAATTACTGTCTCTAAAAAAAATGAACAGCATATTGGATAGTCTGAAATTCAACCATGTTTATAAAGAAGGGAATAATCACAGCTGGAATATCTTTGAACAAAGATCTGGTAAAAAAGGACTGACTTGGCACAAAACAACATCAGCATGTATTCAAGAAAAATATTAAAAACAAAAGAATATACCTGTATAACCTCGGGGAACAATTTTGACCATTGGTATTACATCAGATGACAAAGAAATGTGTTCAAAACCAATTTCTTGGGCAATTTTTTCTACTTGTTTTTCATGATTTGGATAGCTATAACATAATATAACATGAAATATCAGTTCTGAACTTTATTATTTACAATTCAGTATCAAAAAATGAATGAAGAAGTGTCTGTGGGATTTAATGAAGGTTTGTTGCAAACAAAACAAAAAATAAATAATGATAAAAGTTGTAAAAATAAGATGTGCTTCTTTACCACAAAGGCTCTATCTGATATGTAACAATACATATATTCATGTACTTTGATCACATGTAGGATTAAATACATGCATCTAAGTTGATATGCGTGTGCATATTAATCTATACTCATTAGGATCAATAAGTGAATCTATGTGTATGCATGTAAGTCTAAATGAAAATATAAATATGTATGTGTGTGTGAATTAGTGCATGTGGCTGAACACATGTAAGCTGGGCTAATAACTTTTACTTTGGGTAAGAACCCACAAGAGTCGTAAAAGGGCAGAAGAACTTGAATTAAAGGGACAATTAAGAATAGATGTGGATGTATGATTGATTTTTTGATTTTTCCAGTTTCAGCTAATGAGCTGTGGCCATGCTGGGGCACCGCCATTTGGTTTGCTACACGATTTTACCTCACGGATGCTTTTTAGCAAACGCCATCTGATGCATGAGAGAGTTCGATGCAGCTGCCTTCATCTGCACCTCCTGCCGTGAATATGTTCATATTTATGTATAAATGTAATTTTCTATGCTTATGTTTGTGTATTTTACCCCATAATATACTGTAGTCATAAAATGTCAACTTAAATGCCCAACTGTGTCTTTTGTGTTTTGTCTCTTCATCTCATACATTTTATGGCTTTATTTAATGTATTTCTTTATCAGAAGAAGCACAGTACTTGATTAACCTGCTCATTGTATACTTATTTTATTTTTGATTCTTATATATGTATTTTATTAATGACTAGCAGAGATACCCTGCGTTGCCCATGTTACATGCAATTGAAGAATTAGACTTTTCTGTTATATTTTCTGTAATGAACTGGAATATCTATGTTTCGAATTTCATCAAAATTGCAGATGAGGGTTATTTCCCTCTTTACACACCCTAAAAAATTGTAATCATGCCACATGTATCCCATACTACTGATTTTTATGTGCATATTCCAAAATTCCAGTCTGATTGAACCTGTTAAAAGGATTTTGCTCCTGGAAAATGAAGGTCATGGAGCTCTAAAATGTAAGAGTGAAGGCCCCTGTTGGGGGTGGGTGTCTTAATGTCAAGCAGAGAAGTTGAATTGTTGAGAATCTTTTTAACTTGGGTCTTATATCTATTGTTTGAATTTCTTTGAAATAGGAAATATATGTTCACTGGGTTTGTAAAAGAGAGCAAAGCTTTAGGAAACCAAAAGACGAATGATCACAATAAGCAGTCAGCTACCTTACCCTAGTCGCTACCACTCCCAATGTAGTATTCCTCACCATGCAGGTGACAGGCACAGCCATAAGATGCATTACAAATCTATAGCAATTGGAAGGGCGTGACCCAGCTGAAATAAACATTAACAACTGTGTCACGAGAGGGCTAAAGAGAAATGAAAGTGTCACCTCTGGAGTTTGCAAATGACCCCTATTATGATACGTAACTGGACAGAATAAATTTACAATCTATAAATGTCTTTGAATAACCAGCCACTCCTCTGGGAAGGTCTTGAAATCAATGTTACCATCTGGGGACTATGTGTGACCCAGTGATAATAAAAAGACTGAAAGGAGGTCTGAAATCAAATAACTTTACTCAACACTTTGCAACTGAATCAGTGGTGGCAAAGATACCTCTCATTTATTTGACAATTTATGCACTACATTGCAGAAATCACAATCTAAGTGTATGTCAAAGCAAACTGTTACACTGTTGTACCATTGAATTACAAATAATGCTCATCTTTTATGCTCCGGTAACCCTACAGCTTCCAGGAGTACAACTGTATTCGTCTTTGCTTAGATAAAATGACAAAATTGTGGGTCCCCATGGAGGGGTCTTTCTAACTTATAAGAAGATGAAATTTTATAAATATTACTTCATTTGTGTGTAATATCTATGGTTAAAATTTCATCAAAAGCAAAAATATATGAATTGTCATAGGGGCTATGACCCTTATGCATAGAATATAATTTCCAAATTTCATAAAGATCCATTCAGTACTTTTGACCTAGTTTTGGATCATAAAAGAAATGACTAAAATTTGGGAGTTAAGGCCCCCATTAGGGTGCTATATATACACACACACACACACAAAGATAAATTGATAGATACAACTGAGTGGGCAAACAAAAATATGAGACACAGCTTAGTACTTTTTTTATGTTGATAAGCCTGGTACTTATTCTATTAGTTTGTTCTTGTAAAAGCAGTAAGTTATGGGGATGTAAATAAATGAACAGCAGTTGTGAAGCAGTGATGAGGGCAAAACACAGAGATAAAGACACACACATACACTTACATATATACATACATACATATATATATATATATATATATATATATATATATATATACGATTGATTTGCTTCATTTCCTGTCTACGAAATCCATTTATATATATGTGTGTGTGTACATGTATACATATACATCTATATATATATACATGTATACATATACATATGTGTGTGTATATATATATATTACGTTTATATATTTGTCTTGCAAGTTTTTGATGTGAAATTGTGTGTTGAAACAGATATTGTTGTATTTAGGAATGGTCGTTTTGCCAGTTTAGCCAATAAAAACACACGCACTATATATTTGGTGTTATTTTGTTTCAGCGTTATTTACTTTTTACATTAATCTTAATCTTATTTCAGCCAGAGTTCTTTTGTCACACTTCTGTGACCTCATCAGTGGTCCTTTGCTTTCTTCTTTCTTATTTGTGTGTCTCTCCTTATTAACGGTCAGCCATTTTGTATTTTGTATTCCTATTGTATGTGTCTTCATTTGCACATGCGTATACCTCTATGTGTGTCTTTGTTTAGTTAGTGTGTGTGTGGGGAGTGCCTGTAATATTTGTATCTCCTGTTTATATACGTTCATGTAATTTGTTTTAAGATTAATGTAAAAAGTAAATAACGCTGAAGCAAAGTAACACCAAATATATAGTGCGTGTGTTTTTATTGGCTAAACTGGCAAAATGACCATTCCTAAATACAACAATATATATATTTATACATCCATATATATACATGTATGTGTGTGTGTGTATATATATATATATATATATGTATACATCTATCTATTTATATATATATATATATATACATGTAAATTTAAATTTAAAATAATAAGGGTGCAAAATTGAATATTAATTTGATCAATATGAATTTAAAACCAGTGGTGTAGCATATAAGACCATAGCGGATCTTCTTCTAGCATAATGGATGTCCAGCTTTAATAGTTTCAGTATTAAAGTGAAAGTAGCTGACATAACAATAGAGAGATGTTTTTGTTTCACTTTTGACATATAATACTGAAATAGTGGAGAAGATATGATATTGCTGTGGGCTCGCACTAGGCAAAAAGTTGAAAACATTTTTTGCCTATGACACTACATGACACCAAGTAAGGCATGTGTAAAATTTGAATGAAATTGGTTGTGTAGTTCTCAAGTTTTAGGGATTCACACAGACAGACATTCTCAGTTTTATATATATAGATTAATTGTAAGTAAATTCATTACCTATAAGAGAACTGTTCCTCATTCTAAATCATTTTAACTCAGAATCTCACCTGTACGCCACCAGCTACAGATAATAACAAAATGTCTTCTAACCGAAATAAGCAAAATGGAGATTAAAGAATGTACCTTCAGAAAAGTCACCTGATGAGGCACATCTGTACTGAATGATGCACCACAACCAGTCATACAGAATCTCACCTGGAAGGGATTGATGCATGATGGGTTGAAATGATTGTAATGATTAATAAAGAATCACATAAATTGTTTCCTCTTTCTCACACATCATATGTATGTATATATGTATGCATGCATGCATGTATAAGGAGGGCAGACATAGTTGTGTGGTAAGAAGTTTGCTTCCCCACCACATGATACTGATTTCAATCCTGCTGCATGGCACCTTGGGCAAGTGTCTTCAACTATAGCCTTAGGCTGACCAAAGTTGTTTTAATATATCACCACTGAAAATGTTTTATGAGTTTGAGGGACAAGATGGCTCGATGAAGCTGCAGATATAGACAAAGAGTGAAGTGAAATGATTTTTCTGGTCATCAATCACATGCCACAGATTTGGGTTGCAGTACTCAACTTATAAATATATATGGTTACAAGATATAAGTTTATTCGAATATTCTTAGATCTCAGTCAAGACATTTTTGCAGGGACTCCAAAACTAGTGTGAAGGAAAATGGAAAATTCTGGAAGGGTTAGTACCTAATTTCAGCATTGAGTGTTATACAAATGCCCAAACTAGATGTCATTGCATTGTACATAAGGTACAGTCCATCCCATATCAAGATACTGAATTATCCTCAAACAAGAGGCCTATTTTGAATTGCTACAACAAAGTGGACACCAGGTGATGGTTTTAAATCTGCAACACACTAAATATACCACCTAAGAACAGGTACAAGTCTGATGGGCTTCCACACAATTTATGTCTACCCAATCACATTCACACAAGGTTTGGGTTGATCTGAAACAATGGAAGAGGACACTACCCAACATGTGCAGCAGAAGTGAATCCCAAGTCACACGTTTGCTAAGCAAAAAAAAAAAAGAACTTACATGTAAGAATGCATAAGAATGACAGCAAGGCTTTTAATTCCTTGACCATAGACAGTTTCCAGGTCCTGCTTTAGTTTCTTGGTGTTTATTTCTGACCATTCATGTAACTGCAATATAGAGAAACTCATGAATAATGAAGAGAAAAACGACATTATTTTAAATATTGCTTTTACATATTGAGCCTGCTAACATCAAAAGTTTGGGAAATGGTGATGGATTCTCCTTCACTCTCAGTGATGGGTATTTAGTTACTTGACAAAATGAAATTAATGTGTAAGTGGTTGAGTATTGCACAAGCACATGTACCATTATTGCAAATTTCAAATTGAGTAAGTGTGACACAATGTTACAAAGCTGGACCTTTGAATAGCAGGCAAAATAGAGAAAGAGGGAAAGAGAAAAAGACCTCAGCACCAGATTGGTACATTATTCATGGAACTCCCCCTCACTACTTCAAAAAGGGATTTGATCATGGTAACAAAGTGCGGACAACAGGAAGGAGAGATATTAAGGTCTTTCAAGACAAGAGACCAAGAAGTCATGCTGATACTATGGAGGACCTTTGATCTCAGTCTCCTGGACTACTGCTGTCATCTATGGTCACCACATAGTGCCAAGCTAACAGTTGATCTTGAAGCAGTCCAATGTTACTACACTAAAAAGATTGTAACAGTGCAGCAGATGAGCTACTGAGAGAGACTAAAATAACTATGACTTTATTCTCTGAAGTGAAGATGCAAGAGATATGTAATAATCTACATATGGAAAATTCTGGAAGGGTTAGCACCTAATTTCAGCATTGAGTGTTATACAAATGCCCAAACTGGATGCCATTGCATTGTACATAAGGTACAGTTCATCCCATCTAATGTCAGGACCAAGTACTGCAATAGCTTAGGGTTCTAAGACTAACAGCTCTTCAGTGTTCTACCCACCAAAATTAAGAAACCAACTCAATGGATATGTATGTCTTCAGAAAGGAACTGGACATTCTCCTATTCACACTACCAAACGAACCAAAATCCTGGCATAAGGTACACAAGGGTAAAAGCCCATGCAGGAATGGTCAAAAACTAATATTGCTTTTTACAAACAGAATCATTAACAAGCCAAACAAAAAGCTTAGCAGTATTTTGTTCATCTTTACATTTTGAGTTCAAATTTCACCAAGATTGAATTTGCCCTTCATTCTTTCAGTTGCACACACAGTCCAATGTAATTGACAAATTTTTAGCATATCATTGTGGTTAATGGTGGAGTTTCAAGTTCTTAGTGCTTTTTGGCTGGGACTTGCATACTATATGAAGCATAAAACATCAATCTTCAGCTTATATAGAGTAGAGGATCCCACTGACAATCCTCTAACTGGGCCTGCACATCCTAGCACCAGCCCTGCATCTATTGCTCTTCCAAGCAGATTTAAGAACACCAAAACAGCTCTCTACTTACTTGCCAAAAAACTATCTTTGACTAATATTTAATCATACAGTAAAAGCTTTTTTCTTTCACAGTGCAATTATTTCAAGGTATCATTTTAACACTCCCAGTACTAAATTTATTAACATCAATTTGACTCTCATTTAAACACCCTTGTGTTGGGTTAAGTTATCATTAATCTGTGTTGGAACATGTGGTGATATTACTGATCACTGGAGGGTATTCAAGGAAAATTCAGCTGCTACATAACATGTAGGTCAAACAGTTTGATTTCTATTCCAGATATAGCCATTTCTCCTCAATTCTCACAGCCTTGAGAAAAGCAAGATGTCAAGTGTTTGCATTTTCTAATTACTATTAACTGAAGTCATCAGCCTTCTGCAGTTACTCAAACTTCTAGAAATAGTAGCCAAATTTGATTAGATGTGTTCCAGGTGTTATCATTCCAGCCTTTTATTAGATATATTATACAGGGGACCACATTATCCAATGTGTCCTTCCAATTTATAAGGAAAGGTGTGACTTGAGGAAGATTTGGCTGCTATTTTAGCAAGTTAAGTAACAATGTGGATGAGAGCCTTCATTTTGCTGGTTCTCAGTTGTCTTGTATGACAGATAATTCTCTAATTAGATAAAACTTATTTTAATTAAAAATGTTAAATATTTAACGGTGCCCCAGCATGGCCGCAGCCTTCGGGCTAAAACATTTTTAAGGATTTAAGGATTATATCGTAACTTTATTTAAAATATGGAACCAAACATTTAATACTAGCATACCTATCTCATCAAAAATGTCAATAGTTTTATTAATGATAGAAAATTGCGCATCAACACAATGGGAAAAGCCATTGATAAATGTCAGCAATTTAGTAAATATATGTACATCACTGCCTGGACTCTAATTATCTGTTTTGGTAAGGTTTCTACAGTTGGATGCCCTTCTTAACACCAACAACTTTACAGAGTGTGCTGGGTGCTTTTTACATTTCACCAACACGTGCATTTACATAGCACTGGTACAAGTGCATCTTACGTAGTACCAGCATGAGTGCATCTTGCATAGCACTAGCACCTGTAAGGGACATGCCTGAATGTATGGATGGCCACAAATTTACTTAGTTTGAAGTATCTTTTCAAGTACAGCAAATCACCTCAACAGCTAGTCAATTGTCACTTCCTCAGTAAGGCCCAGCATCTGAAGATCTTTTTTCATCACTTTGTCTTTCTGGGTCTAACCCTTCCTCAGCTTCTGTCCACAATTAGAGATTAGCACTTCTTTAAGTAGCTGTCCTCATCCACACACATTACATAACCATACCAGTACAGTTTTCTCTCTTGCACACAATATCTGGTGCCTCTTCTACCCAGTTTTCCCCTTAAATCATTTACACACTGTCGTATGTACACACTGACATTACCCATTCAGTGAAGCATGTTGGCTTCATTTCTTCCTAACTTTCGCAAGTCCTCTGTAGTCATAACTTGTGTTTCACTGCCTAGCTGTAGCATATCTGTACATACATAGGCATCATACAATCTGTCTTTCACTTTGAGGGAGAGACCCTCTGTTACCAACAAAGGTAGCAACTCTCTGAACATTTCCTAACATATTCTTATTCTACAACTACACTTTCTCCTCCGCTGCTAACTTGATTGCCTAGGTAACAGAAGCTATTTACTGCATCTAAGGATCCCCCAGAGCATTTGAAGAAGTCTATTGTCTATTGTATGCGTACGAAGGGTGTTTATTAAAGGTTTCCCCTGACCCACTTCCCAAGGACTGGGATAAATGAAACTTAGCATAATTATTAGTTCTTCTCTACATAGCCACCACCAATGGTGATACACTTCTCACATCGCTTTATGATGCTGTGAAGACCTCGCCTGTAGAAGTTGGTAGATTGTGTCTGGAGTCAAGACCTTACCTCGGAAATAAATTCATAAAGTGTTACTCCTTCAAAAGGAAGTTGGAAAGAAGTGGAAGTCAGACAGTCCAAGGTTGGGAGAGGAAAGATTTCATGGCTGCAGGAGTGTGCCTTCATCTGGACAACATGCACATTGTGAACTGGGGCATTGTCTTGGAGGAGGCAAACTCCTTTGGTTATCATGCCACACCTCTGCTTTGATGGTGTCCTGCAATTTCTGCAGCAGAGAAGTATAATATGCCCCATTAATTGTGGTGCCCTTTGCCAGAAAATCCATCATCACTACTCCACACTAGTTCCAAAAAACTGTGAGCATCATCTTGCCTACTGAGGGATGTTGTGTTTTGTACGAAACGCAACATCCCATACTGCCTAGCCAGAAGAATTTGTACCTTTGTAGAAGATGCAAATATCAAGAACAAAAGCCTAACAGAACTATAACAGTACTAAGAGAATTTTTGCTTAAACAAAAATACCCATCTTTACTTATAGAAAATGGCATACAGGAGGCTATAAAAATACCCATACAACAACCCAAAGAAGATGAAAACAAGAACAAAAATCTTGCTGAAGGTTGCACCTGAGCCTTCTTTGGAAGTGGTGAGTTATCATGCTTCCATTGCTTTGGCTGGACTTTAGTCTCAGGATCATAGTGATGGGCCCATCACTATGATGGGCCAAAATATTTCTGCCAAAATAAGTCTGCCAAAATATTTCTCCTTGTTTTCTTGGCACATTGCCAAAAGATTCTGGAAGTAACTGACTTGTTCCTACTTCTGAAAAGGTGTGAGCGTCTGGGGAATCCATTGTGCAGACAACTTCCGCATGTGCAAATGGTCATGAATGATTCGTTCCATGGACCCTACACTTATGTTCACTTCTTGGGCAGGTTCCACTTTATGGATGGTGTCATTATCAATTGCAGAATGTGGCCATCCAGGAAGAGGAGCAGACAGGTAGGTTTGTTTGTTTGTTTGTCTGTTTTACAGATTTTTACAGTTCCAGTGATGGATTGGATCTGTAGTCTTCAAATTAGCTTTCTCCTTTCTGGTTTTGAGAAACCTAGATTCTCAAGATTGGTATTTAGGCAGTGTGTTACATATGCCAGGGCCTTAATAATTACAGGTATAAACATGAACTTGTAATCTGGATAGAGTAACTGTAGAGTTCAGCATAGATATTCTTTTTCACTCATCTTAGCTTTATGCTAACATCTGCTGGGCAGCTAATTTCCACAACTATGCACAGTTTCTCTTCACTATCCCAAATCATTATATCAAATCTATTGTGCTTACATTTTACTGAGGTCTTCACTGGGACATTCCACCAGTACTCCTTTTTATTATAAGTGGCTGTAGCTTCTACTATACTGTGGGTTCTTATTTCTTTGTCTTCGGGTTTATCTTTCTCACAGATTTCGTTATAGTGTCCTAGCTACAACATCATGTCTTATCAGTAGATAATACCATGATGACATTTTCGGACAACTACTTATGATGTGGGTGATATTTTCGATGTTAACTCCACAAAGTCTGCATCAGTTGTCACATTTTACTGCATCTCTATCCCTCCCTTTTATGCATCAGGCACTTGGTTATATTTCCTGTTCCTGGATTTCAAGCGCATGCATGTATGTATGTCATTGTTCAGTTTTATTTCTTGCTAATAGAGAAAGAGCCATTTTCTAACCTATATTCAAGGCTCCTTTATTGGAATTTCAACATCAACAACAGGGTATTTTTGTTTGTTTATATGTATGTATATGCGCAGATTTATATGTATGTATGTAAGCATACATATGTCTTCTTTGAGTTTCCATCTACCAAATCTACTCACAAGGCTTTGCTCAGCCCTACAACACAGTGGAAGACTAATACATGGTAAAAGTTGAACAGAGATTATTGATGCCCTCACCTCCCACCTCAGATAAGAGAGCTTATGAAATAATCTTATTGTAAAAATTCAATGGACAGCACTGAGCCCTGTGCATGGTCTTGTTGTTCTGATGTTAAAAATTTTCTTGCCAACCATTAGACAGGTAACTACTCTAAATCATTAGAGGACATCATCTCCAACTCTAATAAATTTACCCGTAACATGAGTATCAAGATCCAATAACTTTATGTCACTTCAAGCTAATGGGGAGTTCTGATTGTACACTTGTAATCAGTGTGACTAATGTACTCAAAAATATGTCCAACTTATAAGGCAAAAATTTTCTTTATGTTGTGTAGGTCAGTGTAATTGTAATTGTGTGGCTGCAGTTTCAGCTTATTGGGCAAACAAAAAGAATTCTGGTTGAAAATGACACATATTTCAGAACATTCTGAATTCAATATGGGTGGCATGTGCAGCATTGGTACCACGCAAGCACAAAAAACCACCCAATAGTGCAATTTGGGAGACTGCAGCAGTCCAACTTGCCAGGAAAGAACACCGTAATGCTGAACAGGAATACAAATTGCACAAATCAGAGATCAACAGGAAAAAGCGCAATAGATCAGCCAACCATCTCAAGCAAGTGACAAAAAAGGCAGTGATTGAATTCGAACAGCACATAGCAACCAACCCTGAGAGCAAAGTGTCCTGGAAGTATGGACATTCAAAGCAGAGACCTCACTCTCCAGTTGGTCCCCTTTGCAATCCCCACACAGGGCAGATTACTGGCAATCCCAAAGAATGTGCAGAAATCATTGCCGGATGCTGTGCAGGCATCTTTACTGTTGAAGATCAAAATGTTCCATCTCCATCACCTCTGACACAGGACTCTATAACTACTATGAAATTTACACCAGCAATGCTACAGCGCCACTTAAGAATAAACGTAACTATGCCTCTCCTGGTCTCGATGGTGTTACATACCTTCTTCTCAAGCGCGGTGGGTACTTTCTTCTAAACCAGTGTTATCCCTATGTTCAAAAAAGGTGACCACACATCACCTGTCAACTATCGCTTCGTTAGTTAGCTGCATCACCAAACTGATGGAATCCCATGTCAGAGAAACCCTCTGGAACTTCTGGAAGTCTCACAGCCTCATCCAGCCATCACAATTTGGATTTATTCCTAACTCCCGCTGCTGTAATCAACTCATCGAGTTTCTTGAGGACATTACCCGAATCACTGATCGCGGATCCTGGGTGGATGTTGTTTACTTGGACTTTGCTAAGGCTTTTAATTCTGTGCCACACAAAAGACTCATGGTGAAACTCTCTGCAATGGGTGTAAGAGATGATCTCTATAACTGGTTGAAGTCCTTTATTATCGACCAAAAAGAGGTTGCCACAGTTCTAGGACAGCACTCTTCACCCTATGAGATGACATCTGGTGTACCACAGGGATCTGTTCTTGGCCCCCTTTTATTTGTTGCATATGTTAATGACATAGATGCCAACTTAAAGAATGCCACAGTGCTGAAATATGCAGATGACATCAAGCTATACCTCGAAATAAAGAGTATACCTACACACTATAGATCTTTATTGCAATCAGACCTGGACACAATGCAGCAGTGGATCATGGACTGGCAACTCAAGCTGGCTGTGGACAAATGTACTACCATGCATTTTGGGAAGAAAAACCCAGTGTCTACTTACTCCTTCCACAACACTAATCTCAAAAAGTCTTCTTGTGAATGTGACCTGGGCATTATTGTCGACAGCGATTTGTGTTGGACAAAACACATTGCTAAAATTGCCAAGAAGGCTGAGGGTGTCTTGGCATCACTCACCAAGTCCTTTATGAGCCGCTCTCTGGCTATCTATCTGCGGCTTTATATAGCTATGGTAAGACCTCACCTGGAATTTGCATCACCAGTCTGGAACCCCTATCTTGCCCAGGATATTAATCATCTGGAAGCCGTTCAGCGATGTGCAACCAAGAGAATACCCTCCCTCAGGCATTTTCCATATTCTGAACGCCTTACTTCCCTGGGCATGGATACATTGAAACTCCGACGTCAGGCAGCTGACTTGGCAGACACGCATAAAATTATTAACCATCTTACAAACAATAACTCTGAGCACCTTTTCAAACTCCATCTGTCTAACACCTGTGGACATGTTTACAAAGTCAGAAAACAGCACAGCTCCCATGACTTTTGGAAACATTTTTTCATGCTAAGAATTGCTGAAGCATGGAACAAACTGCCGGAATCAGTTATTAGTTGTTGGAGCACTGCATCCTTCAAAACTTCCATGCTTCCTGAGATTCGCCAACACTACACCTGATTTTCTCCCCTCCATACACACTCAAGCATGTATCTGACTCATACACTGTTCACTCTCCAGACATTTGTACATTACTGCATATGCTTTATGCGCACTTTTGACGAGTTGTGGTGCAGCTGAGCACTGTATAAAATAATTTCATTATATATTATAAACATCTTTTTACTTTTTTTAGACTTGTCCCTTGTTTTTAATGCAATTGGATGTGAGTTGTATAAAATTTGACTGCTATTTCTTGCAGGTTGAGCAATTATGTAGAGGTTCCCTCATTGACACATCAATACAAAGGGCAGTTGTAGTAAAGATAAGATATGTTAGAAGACCTAGAATTTTGATTAGATGCTCTCACCTTTTCCCCTGTAATACCTGTGACAACTTTACAATCCAGCTCCAATTTGCATTTATCTTGTTTCAACAGCATTCGTTCCTCAACCTCAATGACCTCTTCATATAAAACTTCAGGTGTAGTTATCTCCTGTAAATAAAATAACACAAATAGATAAATAAGGGTAAATAATGATGACTTTAGAAAAAATATCTATTTGAAATGTAGGTAACAGATGATTATGAAAAAAACATATCTATTTGAAAAGTAAGTAACAGGTGATTATGATAAAGATATCTTTATTTACTAAACACGTCTAACTGATAAGATCACTTAACATTACTGGTCCATGCTAGTATGGGTTGGACAGTTTGACAGGATCTCATGAATCCAAGGACTGGATCATGTACTAATGTTTGTTTTGGCATGGTTTCTATGGCTGCATGCCCATCCTAATGTCAGCTACTTTACAGCATGCACTGGGACCATACACTGTTGGTTCTACAAGGCTGTGGTCTGAAAAAGTTGTTGGATCACCTTCACATTACAGATAATATTTATATTATTTATGAAGCAGAGATCGAAGATGTTGTTACTGCTGATTGGCTGGAGTATCACTTGTTCCATAAACTGTATATTCGGAAGTTCAAGTAATGATTCTGCATACATTTGTTCATGAAATGACATTCAAGAGAGAAGGTGGCATTCAGACCATTTAACATTTGGAAGGTTGAAATCACCCAGGATGACTACATTGATGTATTGGTACAGTTTGGTCAATACCCATTCTATGTATCTGAGGCTATTCTCAAATTTACCATCATATTTTGGGGTGTTTATTGGATGATATTGTGTACATATTACCACATCAAGTTACTTTCAATGTACTATGAATGTATCACAAGTCAAGTTTGAATGTGACAACAGAATAAATGGTATGACATCTTCATGAATGTACATCACTACTCTACTGCGACCTCATTTCTTTTGTCAGCATAAATTGTTACATGTATATCTGCATCATTTATTTATGCAGAAAAATGTAATGTAATGGTATGTACGTACGTATGTATTCAAAGTGGTGCTCCAGCATGGCTGCAGTCTAATAACTGAAACAAGTAAATACATGAACATGAGCTACCTGATGTCCATGGATGCTACAGACTGTACATTTTGCCCAGCATGATAATGATTCTGCCAGTTCACCACCTTCAAATAACAATAATCCTTTCTAATAAAGGCACAAGGCCTAGAATTTTGGGGGAGGGAATTAGTCAATTAAATTGACCCCAGTGTTTCAGTGGTATTTAAGTCATTGACCTCGGAAGGGTGAAAGGCAAAGTCGACCTCAGCAGAATTTGAACACAGAATATAGCAGTGGAGGAAATACCACCCAGCATTTCACCCAGGAACATGGACTAGGATCTGAAGAAACATGATGTCATTTATGGGAATGTATGTAACAATGCATTAAAATATTCATAAATTCCATTCAAAAGTTATTATTATTATTATTATTATTATTATATTATGTATATATATATATATATATATATATATATATGAAAAGTTAGGCATAAGAGGAATCAGATGTGGTGTGCTGGTATGGTCATGTGATGCATATGGACGAGCACAGCTGTGTAAAGAAGTGCTGATCTCTAACTGTGGAGGGAACCTGTGGTAGAGGTAGACCCAGGAAGACATGAGACATGGTGGTGAAGCACGACCTTTGAAATTTGAATCCCACAGAGGCAATGATTAGTGACCGAGACCTTTGGCAGTGTGCTCAGCTTAAGAAGACCCGTCAAGCCAAGTGCACCCATGCTGGTGGCACGTAAAAAAAAAAATCAAACTCTGAATGTTGAGCTTGTTGGAGGTAAAGTGGCTGAGTACCTTTTGAGTATTGGGTCTAACAGAGGCGAGGTGGCTGAGTTCCTTTCGAGTGTTGAGCCTACTGGAAGCAAAGTGGCCAAGCTCCTCTTGAATGTTGGGCTTTATGGATGCAATGACCAAAACCTTTGGCATTATGTCGTGCTTGAGAAGAAGACCCATCAAGCCAAGTAAAATTGCAATTGTGGCAGACACCAGTGTCACGCAAACAGTACCGGTGGCACATAAAAGCACCCATTACACTCTTGGAGTGCTTGGCGTTAGGAAGAGCATCCAGCTGTAGAAAAGCATGCCAAATTAGATTAGATTCTGGTGCAGCCTTCCAGCGTGCCAACCCAGTCAAACTGTCCAACCCATGCCAGCATGGACAACAGGCTTATTATCATTATATATATCTTATTATTATTATTATTTGAAGGTGGAGAACTGGCAGATTTGTTAGCATGTTAGGCAAAATGCTTAGCGGTATTTCACTCATTGCTACATTCTGAGTTCAAATTCAGCCAAGGTCAACATTGCCTTTCATCCTTCCAGGGTCAATAACTTAAGTACCACCGAAACAATGAGGTCAATTTAATTCACTAGTTCCAGGCTTTGTGCCTTTAGTAGAAAGGATTATTATTATTATTATTTGAAGATGGTGAGCTGGCAGATTCATTAGCATGCTGGGCGAAATGCTTAGCAGCACTTTGTCCGTCTTTATGTTCTGAGATCAAATTCCACTGGAGTCAACTTTGCCTTTCATCCTTTTGGGGTCAGTAAATTAAATACCAGTTACAGGAGTCGATGTGATCGACTAGTCCCCTCCCACAAATTTTCAGGCCTCATGCCCTTTAGTAGAAGGGATTATTATCATCATTATTATTATTATTTATATTATTTACATTTGACTGATATTTGTTCTCATCTTGTTGGTTGTTAACAACGTTTCGGCTGATATACCCTCTAGCCTTCATCAGGTGTCTTGGGGAAATTTTGAACCCGGCCTCTCATTCCTAAGGTATTTTGTGATGTTATTATTATTATTATTATTATTATTCAGGTCACTGCCTGGAATCGAACTCGGAATCTTGGGGTTAGTAGCGCGCGCTCTTAACCACAACATCGTACACCCATGGGCGTAGTGGTTAAGATTCCGAGTTCAATATTATATATATATAAATTAGAGAAAAACCACTATTATGCAATTCAAACAATGATAGACATAAACCAAATCATAAATAAAAAATAAAATATATTTTTTAAAACATATAACTAGATCACAAAAAGTACAAAAATGAATAATCAATATATAATAAGTAAAAAAAACTATGTATGTTTCATGGCTATAATTAAATTCGAATTACAATTAAATTTAAATTTAATCGAAAATCAACTCAATTTAAAATTATAGTTACACTTCAGGTTAACAATAACAATAAAAGTTAAATAAGCAAATAGAATTAAACAATATTTATTAAAAAATAAAATAATGATTTTTTTCTTATAGAAGAAACACCATTAACTAAATTTGAAACTTAAAACATTAGGACCAGTTGCCTACAATACATTTATTATATTAAATATTTAAGGTAAAAAAAATAGAGTAAATAGATAGAAATGTATTTATCTGTGAAGATATAATTTAGCTTAATATAAAACATTAATAAACTATAGAATATCTTTAACCTAGCTATACTCTAATCTACGTATATAAAAGAGGAAAAAAACTTGCGCACTTTGGCTTTAGTAAGGGTTCAATGGCACTAGATCCGGTCAGATTCGCTCCAAAATTTACAGGGACATGTAAAAAGAGGCGAGGATGTGACTGGGCTAGGTTAGAAATCCCTATCTCAAAATCTGTGGAAAAAAACCCACACTTTGACAAGTGTTTGTTGTTTCTCTCTAATGGTTATCACCCTTTCTTTTTCCATCTCTTTCTTTCCTCCCTTCCCTTCACTTTCTCTCTATAACAACGTTTGAAGCCTCCAATATCTTTCCCCCACCATCTTCGCCAGCGCTGTCAATCTTTCTCTATACGTCTGTCTGCACTTTCTCTCTATAACGAAGTTTCACAGCTTCACCGTCTCTCTGTCACTCTTTCCACCACCACCTTTCTCACTGTACTTCTGCCTCTATCTATAGAGAGAGAAACTGTGACAGTAGCAACAGTTTAAATATTTCCGTCTTTTAGAACGGTGACATATTATCGCCCACCACAATTGCACAATCATAACAGATATTATTAATCAGATATATTGTGTTAATTTATATATATATATGTGTGTGTATATAAATATATATATAATGTGTATACATATATATCTTTACATATGGGGTTCGAGGGAAAATGGGATCTTTTGATCTTGATCGGAAGATTTGATATGCGTGCGTGTATATGTGTGTGAGGGAGAGAGTGTGTGTG
Source organism: Octopus sinensis (assembly GCF_006345805.1). Lineage (NCBI taxonomy): Eukaryota > Metazoa > Mollusca > Cephalopoda > Octopoda > Octopodidae > Octopus > Octopus sinensis. Next base: position 24,186,276 of record NC_043014.1, on the reverse strand, counting down.
TGTGTGTGTTTGATAGGTTGTGTGAGACACACATACACACACACACACTTACACACACACACACAAGGAACACCAACTTCTACATTAGACAAAAAAAATAAAAACAATATCTATGAATCTGATCATAAAATAGCCAACACAAAACACTTACAAACACACATACATACACACACATACATACACGCACACACACACACACACACACACACATGGAACGCCAACTTCTACATTAGACAAAAAAAAATTAAAACAATATCTATTGTAAAAATTTTCTACTATGATCTCACATTTTCTATGTATGTGTATATACCTTAAAAGACGTGATTAGACAGAGGTCCAATAGCATAGTTCTCAGAAACAGACAATGTACAAATTCTTTCTGCACAACTCCTGAAGCTGTTTTCTGCGAAGATATTTTCACTTCACTCACTCTATCTCTCTTTCTCACCCTCTTTCTCTCTCACATACACACGCATAAGCACACATGCCACACACACACACACATATACACACACACATGTCCATTTCACATATCTTCTTTCAATTTCTGCCATCTGCAAATAAAATTTTTATGGATAGAACTGCTCACAAAAATAGGGATTAATGTATAATTTCTTTTTATGTTCATAATTAAATAAATGTTTTAATGATTAGACAGAGGTCCAATACAATAGCTCTCAGAAACAGACTATGTACAAATTCTTTCTTCACAACTCCTGAAGCTGTTTTTTGATGGGGGTGGGGGAGAAATTTTCATACAGCTGGAGGCTCCAATCGAAACAGGGGACCCGAAATGATAAGGTTGAGAAATGCTGTTATAGATTATGCCTAACCGAAAACGATCACAGTCACATCATTCAAACAGACCGGGTGAAACTGGGCTTATCTATATATATAAAACTGAGAATGTGTATCTGTCTGTCTGTGTGAATCCCTAAAACTTGAGAACTACACAACCAATTTCATTCAAATTTTACACATGCCTTCCTTACTTAGGCTCCATGTAGTGTCATGGGCAAAAAAAATTTTCCATCAATACATATGCTTATTTCCATGTTAATTGATGACATTATAAGGAGCATAGAAATACAGACAGAGATGTTGATTTGAATGTTAAGAACATTAAGGTGTTAGAATTTATCTTCTGACTGAAGATTTTCTTTAAGTTATTTTGATCTGCAAGAGAGGGGGGAGGGATATTCGGTTGAATGGAGACAAAAGAGATTTTCTATTTATAGATATAGGAAAGGGTGAAATAAATGTCAAATTACTGAAGATGTTCTTGTTGCTTATTTTGATTATTTATTTATATATATATATATATATATATACAGATGTATATATATATATATATATATATATATATATTTATTATTATAGGCATCATTATAAAATTTCTTTTTATAAAAATTATTCAACTTAAATTTATTAAAAGAAGAAATAATGTTACCTACATTATTAGTGGTAGAATAACCAACTCCAAATTATTACTAGAGAAAACTTTTTTACATTTTCGATTAACACGAATGAACTGTTCAATAATATTTAAAATCTCTTTTATTAAAGTTTTAACTTCATCCCCATAAGGAACGATTAACCAAATTTTATTCCTATTATTTATATTTTTATTATTATAATTAACACTATTATTATAATACTATTATTATTATTACTATTATTATTATCATTATTGGAGGTCTCTAAGGGACAACCTGCTAAGAGCCACAGACCAGATCTGTGGTTGGTGCAAAGTCCCCTCGAGACCCAAGGTAACGTAGTGGTGGAACAATATTGTTGACAGGGCTATTAGACAAAAGAAACAAGCTTGGAAGGACTGGAAGAACGGTGGTAGCAGGGAAGTGTATCAGACTGCCAGAAGGGAAGCTAGGAGGCAGGTTTATTTAGCCAGAGGGGAAGCAGATAAGAACAAATTTGACAATGTTCTGCGCTGTGAGGATGAAAGACTTGAGGTATTTCGTGTTGCAAGACAGTGTGTGAGAGAGAATCGTGATGTGGTAGGAGAGAAATGTGTTCGCATGGATGATGGTTCACTTGCGCTAAATGAGGATGCAAAGAGAGAGGTTTGGAGACGCCACTATGAAAGGTTGCTGAATAAAGAAAATGAATGGGATAAAGAGAGCCTGCCGAATGTCGACCCAACAGAGGGACCAGTAATCGACTTAATACCTATGTCTGTCCTTGTTTGTCCTCTCTGTGTTTAGCCCCTTGTGGGTAATAAAGAAATAGGTATTTAAGGCAATTAGAAGCATGAAAACAAGGAAAGCCCCAGGCCCATCAGGAATTACTGCAGAGATGCTCAAAATATCTGGCAGTGCCGGCTATAGCCTAGTCACCCGTATAGTTAACCAGGTGATAAACGAAGGAGTCATTCCCAATGACTGGTGTAGCAGCATAATAGTCAACTGCTACAAAGGTAAAGGTGATGCTTTAGATACAAATAATTACAGAGGTATCAAGCTGTTGGATCAGGTAATGAAGGTTACGGAGAGGGTCATAGCCCAACTAATTAGAGAGAGAGTTAGTTTAGATGAGATGCAGTTTGGGTTCGTGCCAGGGAAAAAAACTACTGATGCTATATTCCTGGTAAGACAGCTGCAGGAGAAATACCTAGCCAAAGATAAGCCCCTGTACCTGGCTTTCGTTGACATGGAGAAAGCCTGACAGGGTCCCCTGATCCCTTATCTGGTGGTCAATGAGGAAACTAGGGATAGATGAATGGTTAGTGAGAGCTGTGCGAGCCATGTACAGGGACGCTGCTAGTAAGGTGAGGGCTGGCAATGAGTATAGTGAAGAATTCCAGGTAGAGGTTGGGGTCCACCAAGGTTCAGTCCTCAGCCCCCTCCTATTCATCATAGTCCTCCAGGCAATAACGGAGGAATTCAAGACAGGATGACCCTGGGAGCCCCTCTATGCTGATGACCTTGCTTTAATTGCTGAGTCACTATCAGAACTGGAAGAGAAGTTTCAGGTGTGGAAGCAAGGATTAGAATCGAAGGGCCTTAGAGTCAACCTAGCCAAAACCAAAGTCCTAATAAGTAGGAAGGTAGACAAATCACAAACGCCTTCAGGTAGATGGCCCTGCTTGATCTGTAGAAAAGGCGTAGGTAGAAACTCTAAGATGCACCAAGTGTAAGCTAAAGACACATAAGAGGTGCCGCAATGTCAAAGGAAGGTTAACTAGGAAGATAGTTTTTGTATGTGGCAGATGCTCAGGAGCAATAAACACTGAAAATGTGCAGAGACCAACTTCCACCACATTCCAGGGAGAAAAACTAGAAATAGTTGATAGCTTCCGTTACCTAGGTGACCAAGTCAGTAGCTGGGGTGGGGGTGCTGAAAGTGTAACTGCTAGAGTAAGAATAGCCTGGGCAAAGTTCAGAGAGCTCTTACCCCTGCTGGTGACAAAAGGCCTCTCGCTCAGAGTAAAAGGCAGACTGTATGATGCATATGTACGAACAGCCATGCTACATGGTAGTGAAACATGGGCCGTGACTGCTGAGGATATGCATAAGCTCGCAAGAAATGAAACAATTATGCTCCGATGGATGTGTAATGTCAGTGTTCATACTCAACAGAGTGTAAGTACCTTGAGAGAAAAGTTGGACCCAAGAAGCATCAGTTGTGGTGTGCAAGAGAGACGGCTGCGCTGGTATGGTCATGTGACGAGAATGGATGAAGATAGTTGTGTGAAAAAGTGCCACACTCTAGCAGTTGAGGGAACCTGTGGAAGAGGTAGACGCAGGAAAACCTGGGACGAGGTGGTGAAGCACGACCTTCGAACCTTAGGTCTCACCGAGGAAATGACTAGAGACCGAGACCTATGGAAGTATGCTGTGCGTGAGAAGACCCGGCAGGACAAGTGAGACCATAACCCATGGCCTCTACATGGGATGTAGCCAGTCCACTTATGCATACCTTCCCTTCTTGGGACACAAAACTCTACTTGTGAAGACCTTTTGAGGCAAGTGAGAATCAGAATCAAAATTGAAATCAATCAACATCAATGGAAAGTGTAGCTGTGATACCAGTGCCGGTGGCACGTAAGCGAACCATCCAAACGTGGCCATTGCCAGCCTCACCTGGCCCCTGTGCCGGTGGCACGTAAAAAGCACCATCCGACCGTGGCCGTTTGCCTGTGCCGGTGGCACGTAAAAAGCACACTAGACTCACGGAGTGGTTGGCATTAGGAAGGGCAACCAGCCGTAGAAACATTGCCAGATCAGACTGGGCCTGGTGCAGCCTTCTGGCCTCCCAGACCCCAGTTGAACCGTCCAACTCGTGCTAGCATGGAAAGCAGGCGCTAAATGATGATGATGATGATTATTATTATTATATTTCTTTTTAATATTATTTGTTGAATTCGAATAGGTTACATATGTATAATACGACCACAATATGAAAGCTTAAAAATTTTCTGTTTTTATAATTGTATAATAGATGGGAGGGTTGATCAGAAACTCTATTAAAGAAACAGTGTCTTAGAGATGGTTTTCGAGGAAAAAAAACGAAAACTTTGCCTTTTTAATAAAAAACAAAAAAACTTTTACCATAGATTTTTAGAAATATAAAACTTAAATAACAGGCATTATATAGGAATTTATGGAAAATTTCCTGTCTCTAATAATACTTTCTACTAAAGGCACAAGGCTTGAAATTTTGGGGAATGAGGCTAGTCGATTAGATCAACCCCAGTGTGCAACTGGTACTTAAATTATCAATCCTGAAAGGATGAAAGGCAAAATTGACCTCAGCGGAATTTGAAATGCAAACGAAATGCCGCTAAGCATTTTGCTTGGCATGCTAATGGTTCTGCCAACCCACGATATTTTCCTGTCTCTAATAATAATTCTTCACAACACCAACATGATTTCACAAACCTTAATAATAACATTAACAGTCATACAAAACTTAATGATAGAGGGGAATTAACCCATATTAATTCCCTTCAAACAAATTTATATTTAGTGATGCAAACAAAACCTGAGACTGTAAAGTTAAAATTAGCTGTAAATTTAAAAACTTATGCTAGAAAAATAACTTAGTTTACCAATGTATAGTTGAATCACAAGGAAAGAAATTCTGTATATAGAATCAACTGAGAACAGAATAAAAATTAGGGTCACTAACCATTTACATAGCTTTAAAAATAGACAAAAAATTAAATCTACTGGTAGATTTAATTTAATCTTAGATGGAAAATTGTTAGTTTTGCTAAATCATACAGAATCTCAAATAATTGCAGTGAGTTGTGTACTGGGGAGGCCTACCAAATTCTTATATCTAAGAACCATCTCCTCAACTCAAGAAATGAGAAAATGTACCTTGAGTACATTCCACAAAATATGTCTTTATTAAATTTAATTAAATTATAAACTTATAGAGTAATATAAAATTATATAATATAAGATTCATATGATATCCTCTATAACTATAATATACAACAAATTTAATATAGCTGATATAACATAATAATTAAATAAATTATATTCAATAAGCATTTTACCTATTGATAAAATAGATTAAAATTAAATCAGTATGTATTTCTTTATTGGAAGAATTTTCTGAATCCATTGGGCTCATAAATTTTGGTAAAGTAGTAAGCTTAATCTATATTCATACCTAACCGAATAATATTGAATAGATCTATGTAATACATAATATATTCTAATCTATTATCTTACATTAATGAACATTTTAAACACTAATTAATAATACTTATTACTTAATTAATAGAGATAGAACTTAATTCTTAAGTATTAAAATTATTTTGTCACTGTTTCTAAAACCACCAGTCGTGATGGCATAATACACCAGATTCTCTATCTATAGCTAATATAAATGACAATTTGGTGTATTATGCCATCATAATTGGTGCTTCCTTGGATATAAGAATCATAAATTTGATCATAAGATTATACAGTAGCTATTAATGTAAATTATTATAGATTATATTAATACTATTCATAATTTAATTTCATAAATAGATTAATAGTCGGATACTTTTAATTGCAACCTCACTGTCAATCTTAATGAATATAAACATACATGTACAAACATACACATGTTGTTTTACCAAAATAAATTAGATCACAACATTAAATTATACATTAATTAAAACTAAATACTATAGAATTGAATGTTATAATCAACACACACACATATATACATACATATATATGTGTGTGCGTGTGTGTATGTGTGCATGTGTTTTTGATAGTAACGGTAAACCTTTTATTGTCATAATTACGCACACATGCATAAAGTGACAAACCATTATGATCTGATATTTTCTCTAAAACTTATTTTCACATGTACACAAATTCAAATTACTTTAGCCAATGGGCATAGATATCAATAGTGTTCGTATGTAGTTGTTTGTTTTATATATCTGTGTGTAAATATGTATATGTGTGTACATTTATTTATGTATATACTTTTATATACGTATGTCTGTATGTACATGTGTATCTATATACATATTTATTCTATTCTATTTTATTTTTATTCTATTTTGATTTTAATTCTATTTTTATTTTATTACTTTATTTTATTTTTTATTATATTTAAATTCATCTGTTAGCTCTCATACACATACACTAAAAAAATAATATCAATTTTATATATTTAGTCTGCTGGAAAGAACAGAATAGTCAACATGTAATTTTTTAATGTCTAATATTTTCCTGATGATATTTTGCTCATAACTTATAAATGCAGATTTATTGCATAAATTTGTAATTTATTGAATGAATACAAATTGAAACAATTATAGGAATGAACGATTATCGATTTATTAATAAATAAATATTAATCATTATCTCTCCATTTTTTCTCTTAATTGAATATGGATTACATACATACATTATATATATATATATAATATATATATATATATATATATATATATATATATATATAACACCAAGTAAGTTAGGGGTTGTGGATCCAACCCTCTAAGGGATAATACTTATCCAATATACTGTTGGTATACTACCCAAATTATTAATACACAAATGTTTTTAATTGCAATGCAATAAACTCACTTATTGTATTAAATGGGTGAAAGTAAAGAAATATTTTACCATTAATTTATATTACAAATAAGAAAAAAGAGAAACACATTAGTTGGTTTATCAGCTTTAGGATAATAGAATGTTGCCTTATTTAATTATCAAAACTACAACCATAATAACATACATATATACAGTATAAGATTCAATACATTTAAGATAAGAATACAAGTAGTTATTAAAAAAACATTAATATAGTAATTTTTTTGTGCCTATACTTGTCAATTATATTGGACAAGTATAGGCACAAAAAAATTACTTTTTTCCATAGGCTGAAACAGCTGTAAGTGATTTTAATGATCCTAACAATTTATATTAACGTTTTTTTAATAACTACTTGTATTCTTATCTTAAATGTATTGAATTTTATACTGTATATATATATATATGTTATTATGGTTGTAGTTCTGATAATTAAATAAGGCTACATTCTAATATCCTAAAGCTAATAAACCAACTAATGTGTTTCTCCATTTTCTTATTTGTTACATATAAATATATATATATTCTATGAAGCTTGTGTACAAACAGCCATGCTACATGGCAGTGAAACATGGGCCATGACTACTGAGGACATGTGTAAGCTCGCAAGGAATGAAGCCAGTATGATCCAATGGATGTGTAATATCAGTGTGCATACCTGACAGAATGCAAGTACCTTGAGAGAAAAGTTGGACCTAAGAAGCACCAGATGTGGTGCGCAAGAGAGACAACTGCACTGGTATGGTCATGTGGCAAGAATGGATGTGGATAGCAGTGTGAAAAAGTGCCACACCCTAGCGGTTGAAGGAACCTGTGGAAGAGGTAGACCCAAGAAAACCTGGGATGAAGTAGTGAAGCATGACCTTCGAACTTTATGCCTCACCAAGGAAATGACTAGTGACCAAGACTTTTAGAAATATGCTGTGCTTGAGAAGACCTGGCAAGCTAAATGAGAGCATAACCTCGTGGCCTATGCCAGGGGCGTAACCAGCCCACTTATGCGTACCTTTTCCTTCTTTGGACACTAAAACTCTGCTTGCGAAGACGTGCTGAGGCAAGTGAAATCAAAGTCAAAATCAAATTCAATGACTAGCATCTGTGCTAGCGGGGTGCAAAGAGCACCATACGAGTGTGATCGTTGACAGAGTGGCTAACCGGCTTCCATGATAGTGGCACATAAAAGGCACCATTTGAGTGTGATTGTTACCAGCGTTGCCTTACTGGCACTTGTACCCATGCTAGTAGGGTGCCAAGAGCACCATCCAAGTGTGATCATTGCCAGAGCAGCTTCCGTGACGGTGATACATAAAAGGGCACGATTCGAGCGTGATCGTTACCAGCGTCACCTTATTAGCACCTGTGCTGGTGGCATGTGTAAAAAGATTTGAGCGAGGTCATTGCCAGTACCGCCTGACTGGCCCCCATGCTGGTGGCACATAAAAAGCAGCCACGACACTCTCGGAGTGGTTGGCGTTAGGAAGGGCATCCAGCTGTAGAAACACTGCCAGATCAAGATTGGAGCCTGGTGCAGCCATCTGGTTCACCAGCCCTCAGTCAAAATCGTCCAACCCATGCTAGCATGGAAAGTGGACATTAAACGATGATGATGATATATATGTCAGTTGTTCGTAAGTCAGAAAAAAAGAATGCTTTAGAATTTTTCCAGTTGTTGGCTATGCCCAGTCTGGAAATTACCATTGGTTTTGCACCTATTACGGTCTTAGCAATATAAGTGGCTCCTCAGATTTGCTGGCCAGAGGAACTTAACACTACTACTGGAGGTAGGAATACAGGAAATCATGCATATACTGGCTCTTTTTTTGGAGGTGGGGGGGGGGAGGACACAACTGGAACTGGTCAAAGGGAGATAACTCTGTCACACTCAGAACAAGATGTCACTGAGTAGAATTTTGTTTCTGGGCTTTTTCTCACAACTAATGGTAACTCTTTCTAATCATAATCAACCACTACATTAAATGTGTATATATGTGTATGTCCACACACACACACAAAGATCAGTTATCATAATCTCATAATATTACTAAAATTAGTCAGTGCCAAAATATTTGTAATGAATTAAGAATTTTCACACAATTATTATAAACTTGTTAGATTCATTAGCATTAATATGTGCATAATTCTTCTAATTCTCACAGTTCCCCTGACGATTTATTACCAGTTGGCAGGAATCATCAAGTTCCAATTTGATTTGGCTTCGCTTCCAAAGCCAGATGCTCTTCTTAATGCCAACCACTTTACAGAGTGAACTGGGTGCTTTTTACATGATACTGGTAGAGGTGCACTTCACGTGGCTTGACACAGTTGCTGTGTCAGCAAAAAGTTTATTTGCAGAATTTATAAAAAACAAAAGCCACAAACTCTAGTCAGATTCATTAGTTGAAAGTAGCTTTGACTGAGGAGATAGAATGTTGAAACACCCAGTGTCCCAAGGTCTCCTTACTCCAATGAATCAAGTGTGTTATGAATATACAATCATCTGAAAAGAGAAGTTGTTCTCCAATGATGAAATACAATAATGATTAGTATATTCACTTTGAATTTGTTGAAATGTATTTAGAATAAATGTGTCATCATAAAAATTATCCGTTTATTAAAATAAAAGCTCTGGATATTGTTAAAATTTTCAAGTCAATCAGTAAATAATCACTACTAGTAATGTATTGTCTATGGAGATTAAACACATGGTAGATGTATGATGATGGAGGTTGATGGTAGATGTGGTGGTGATGGAAGTAGAGATACTTATATACTGAGTTAGTGTGTTTCATGGTATAGGCATATGTGTGTGTATGTACAGACTGACAGAGGAAGTCATTATCATAACCATGGACAATGTTATCAAATGGTTATTGCATTAAAATTAGTGAGTCTCAAACTATAAATTTAAAGAGAATCAAAAATCCAGGTATTGTTATCAAAAATACTTAGATGAAGATGCTAAATGAAAGAAGCCTGTAAAAAATGAAGTCCAAGGAACATGTGGGAATAGTTGTTGAAGGCTGACCTCACAAAGGAGATGATAAAGGAATACAGCAAGTGGTGAAATAGCAGTGTGCTGGAGAAGACCTCCCCAACCCAGACAAGTATGGAAAAACATATGATGATAATGATGATAAATTGTCATAGTCATCAAGTATCAACACTTATCATATATTAACAATTTAGTCACTGACACTCTATTACACAGTATGTAACATATATTACATAAACAACAAGCTTCTAGTTCAATTATACTGACTTGAGTTCAAATCTATTGAACAACAGCAGTTAAAAACTTTAACCCAATTGCTGGACACTGCAAGCTTCACTATGTGGTGGTAGAGACAACAAATTTGTATTTCAAAGGCAATCTGTGGCTCATAAATTAAGGTAGTCTTCTCAGCCAGTGGCACAGTTGCTTGACCAACAAGAAGTTACAGCCAAATTTCTGCAAATTATATCTGTCTTTAAAAAAAATGATGAAAGGAACACTGGAGAATGTTACCCCAAGATGAATAGTCATGATTAGGATGTCTTTAATAATAACTTCTCAATCAAGGATGACCAAGGGTTAATTAACAGCAACTAACTCGTAAAGTAATGCAGTCATCCACCTCTACCTGCAGCATATTTCTTGAAAAAAAAAGAGTTAAAGAAAAGTTACTACACTTACTAAATCAAAGATGTTTGGTCTGGACTGATTACCAATATATAACAAATCTTTAAAGCCCTTTGTTATAACCAAGGCAATCCTTTCTCCTTTGCGTTCTAGTAGGGCATTAGTTGCTACAGTGGTACCCATGCGTATCCAGTCAATATAGCTAGTGTCCAAAGGTTTACCAGCAGGTATACAATGACCAGTTTCCTGTAAGAAAAAAGGAACAAATAACATTAAAAACAAAGAAAGTAGTTTGTTGCATATTCATTTAGTTTTTGTTTAGCATTCATTTATTTTAAAGTTCACTCTGGTGTAGAGGAGATAGAATAAAGGCAGAGTTTTGTAATTGCTGTTTGACACCAAGTCATCCCTAATTCAACAGACTTGGGCAACCTCTGATCATCCTACTTTCTCCAATGTCCTCCCACCATTTTTTTAATAAGATGGTGGAGCATGATTTGAGGGGTATTTGGTTATTATTTCCAGTCATGAAGAAAACTTAGCATAGAAAACAAGCAAAATAGTGTTATCACAGCTATATTTTTATCACTCAGTCAGGTGAGTATGGCAGGGCCCATGACAAGACATCTGAGACTGGTGAAAGGAGGGAGGGGAGGAAGGAATTCTTAATTAGAGACCTAGAACAAATGCTTGCAATAGAGTGGTGTATACTGAAGGCACTCACAGGGCCAAGAGGTGGTGTTGAGTCATGAAACTGATTAAGCCTATCACTTGAGTAGCCATGGAAGCATTTGAGCACGGAATGATAAGAGCAAAAACAAGTACTGCAAGGATTCAGGTCTGACACTAATATTTTGGTCAGTCCACTACATGCCACAGGTGCTTTAATTATTGACCCTGGAAGGATGAAAACAAAGCTCACCCTAGCAGGATTTGGGCTAAGAACATAAGGAATAACATGGCAAGATATCCAATACACTAATGCTTACAGTAAACTACTAAATCACTGTTTAACTACTCAATTTGAAATAACAATAGCCAAGTTAATAACTAGTAATGACTCCTTCAAACATGACTATTTATAGAGGGGTTGTACCAGTTTGTTTAACATAAACTTTGGAGGGAAATGCTTCGTAATATTTAATTACAATTTTTTACATTCTGAGTTTAAAAACCTTATGAGATCAACTTGGGCTGTGCAAATTTGACTATCCTGTCTGGCAAGGTTACATTATTCTACTTTTCTGAAATAGTACAGCATGAGCTGAAGAAGTTTTAGCTACTATTTCAAACAGGATACCTTGTGCTATAGTTAGCTCTTGCAGATGATGTTAATAAAGAAATGTCAAAACAGATTGAGTTGTTTTTCAGCCTTGACCTAGCAGACATATAATGAAAAGGTATTCAAGTTATGACCAGACTTATTCAATGAATTCTCTGGGGGTTTTTTTTTTAAAGCCAGTAATGTGTGGTTTGAGAGAGATTTGCCTGCTCCTCCTACCAGGCTGAATGATCATGTAAAAGGCTCCATTGTTGACTTCCAGGTGTATAAAAAGAGATGGTGATAGTACAGATAACAACAAAAACAAAATCAGTCTAGAAGTTTGTGTAATGCTACATTAATAAGACTTATATTTAAATAATGGCATTTGGGAAAATTCTACACTTTATAAATACTTTCATTTTTCAGTTTGAGAATAGTATATCTCAAAGTACACACATCAAGCTATAAATAATAGCCTGTAAATACTGCGTTGAATAAACTTTTTGGAATGAGAAAGTCATAAGCAGTCTTCAAAATTTTCTAATCAAAAGGGATTTTCAATCCAATTTTTACAAGCTATTATTTAAAGCTTTATGTGTGTACTTCAAGATATACTATTCTAGAACAGAATTAGTCCATGTCCTCTTGAAAGTTTATAAAAATTCTTGTGTTTTTAGTTTTATTTTGGATATTTGTGTGTGTGTGTGTATCTTCTGAGTTAGTTAACAATCTTACAAGAGCTGGGGCCTTGAAAAAAAAAACACCAAGTAAAGTGGTTGGCATTAGGAATGGTATTCAGCTGTATAACTGATGCCACATCAGACAAAGGAGCTAGACATAGTACTCTGACTAGGTAAATCATATCAAACCATCCAACCCATGCCAACGATGATGACATATGTATGATGATGATAAATAAGCTTCATTATGCTAAAAATTTAGTTTATATCTTTAATCTACATCTATAGTTAATGTTGTTAAAAGCATACATCAAACTAACAGTATACTAAATAAAATTGATGCATTTTGTTTATTTTGATTCATTTCATTAAAGATGGCAATAATAAATCTCTGAGCGAGATGTAAACAGTAAGCGCTCGACAACGTAAAGTATACGAGCCATCTTAATATGGCTAACCACTAGGGGTGGGGGTGTTACTGTAGCTTTTTAGCCCCAGGAGATCATTGTCTCCAGCTGGCTTTAGACACAATCCTGTGCCCTTTAATGATATTCGCAAAGGGAGGTCATCCCCTCTCAAAAACGTAAGTGATACGCATGGACTGCAGTTTCGAGATTATTGTCTCTTGTCAACACATGCTAATCACGGGTTTTCGATAAGAGAGACCTGTTTGTGAAACTGCAGTCCATGCGTATCACTTAGGTTTTCGAGAGGGGATGACCTCCCTTTGCGAATATCATTAAAGGGCACAGGATTGTGTCTAAAGCCAGCTGGAGACGATGATCTCCTGGGGCTAAAAAGCTACAGTAACACCCCCCCACCCCTAGTGGTTAGCCATATTAAGATGGCTAGTATACTTTACGTTGTCGAGCGCTTAATGCTTACATCTCGCTCAGAGATTTATTATTGCTTTCAGACCGTTTTTCGAAATCAGTGACAGTGGTTACTGGAAAAACATTAAATAGATATTCGCAAACAGGTCTCTCTTATTGAAAACCCGTGATTAGCGTGTGTTGACAAGAGACAATAATCTCAAAACTGCAGTCCATGCGTATCACTTAGGTTTTCGAGAGGGGATGACCTCCCTTTGCGAATATCATTAAAGAGCACAGGATTGTGTCTAAAGCCAGCTGGAGACGATGATCTCCTGGGGCTAAAAAGCTACAGTAACACCCGCCACCCCTAGTGGTTAGCCATATTAAGATGGCTAGTATACTTTACGTCATTAAAGATGTATTTTTATAAAAAGATAAATGTTACTCTTTTCAACATAACCTACTTTTTATCAACAATTTAAGTTGATTAACTGTCACACATTAATATGCTCTTTAAAAGATAACCTTGAGTTCTAATGATAAGAGATACTAACTTTGTGTACTAATAAAAGGGGTCATCATCACAAAGCATGATCACATGGTTAAGAAGTTCATTTCAAAACTAAGTTTCAGGTTGAATCCCAACTGCCCAGTGACAAGATGTCAAGCAAAGTATTATGAATACATTTATGTAGCTGGAAAATTATTATCTGTGGTGGGCCAGTAAAAATTCTACAAGGAAATTTATTACTCATCTAGATTTTAAAAGGAACATATATAAGACAGGCATCTTTCAGTTTCCATCTATCAAATCTACTCACAAGACTTTGGTTAGCCTGAGGCTATAGTAGAAGATACTTGCCCATGGTACCACGCAGTGGAACTTAACCCAGAACCATGTGGTTGGGAAGTAAACTTCTTGCCACACTTCTTGTCCAGTGAGGCTCAGCTACTTTGTGTAGAGGATGAAATCAAGAGATACAAGGCAGTAGCAGGGGGAACAGTTAACAAGGACAAGTCCATTGGCTTGCAGCTCAGCACCTGGAGCGGCAAGTCAATAACGTCCAGTGTCACACGACACTGAACAGATGGTCCTGTTAAGCTGATTGGCGTTTGATTTGGACTGGATTCCCAGACAGAGAAGAATTGGAGTGAGGTGGCAGACAGGGTTGAGGCTCTAGTCCGGACTTGGTATGGATGGGCGCTATCCCTGAAAGGAAGGGCGGAGGTGGTACAGGTCTTCATTGCATCTGTTATCACATACTGTCTGATTGTTGTCCTTTGTCCCAATTCATGACTGAGCAAGTTGGAACGACTTCTCTTCTGTTTGTTGTGGAAGGGAGGAAAGATGCTTGTGAGGCATTCCGTTTGCTGCCAGGATCCACTAAAGGGTGGGTTAGGGATGGCGTGGCTAATGATGTGCAGATATGCATTGAGGCTAAGACATCTCTTGCTCTACCTGGACGGTGGCCAGGTGTGGAATTCGCTTGCAGAAGAATTCTTTCCACAACTGGCCTCCTTGGAGGAATTTACTCCCTATTTGATTAGAAGACAGAACACGACAGGAAGGCAAAAAGAGTGCCAACAGACACTAGTGCTAATCCACAGGACGGGCAAAATACCACCTCAGTATTTTATGAACGGATGGTAGATTTTAAGTGCGACGACACCCTAGAACAGATTCTGGGGTTCAATGAGAACTAGCTAACCAACCTGTTTCATAGAACATTATTTACATTTGACGGATATTTGTCCTCATCTTGTTTATTGTTAAGACAACATTTCGGATGATATACCCTCCAGCCTTCTTTAGGTGTCTTGGGGAAATTTCGAACCTGGGTTCTCATTCCTAAGGTATTTTTTGATGTTATTATTATTATTATTATTATTATTATTGTAAGTGTTCAGGTCACTCATTGGAATCAAACTCAGAATCTTGGGGTTAGTAACCCGTGCTCTTAACCACTACGCCATATGAGCAATTATGGAGTGAATTTTAAGGCTTATAAATCTAATATTTTTCTATCCTTGCTTAATACCGGTTCCAATAAGCTGCTCATATTTGTACTCGGTCTGCTTATAAGTGCTTACGGCTCGACTGATAGAAGGGGAAACCCTGGCCTGAAAAGGCTACTAGGAAGTTATAACCTAGTAAACTGATATAGACTGGATGAACCACTTGTTCCACAGTGGATGTGGACTAATAACGACGGTTCACACAGATCTTATTTAGATAGGATATTTGTTAGAGATAGAGACAGGAATACATTTAGTTGTCCACGTTTTTGTAGTGTCCCTTACACAGATCACAAGTTTGTGATGTGTGAGGTGTACTTAGGTAAGTGTCATAGACAGGAACCAGGGTACAGGAAGATGATCAAGTCTATTTTGACTTGTAAAACCTTCCATGCTTGGGTTAAGGAGATAGTGCAGAGGACATTATGCGGTGCCATCATTAATAATAGGTGGTGGTGTGCCCTCAAGAGAGACATTCCTTTTGAGTCTATTAGATTTAGTAATCAGCTAAGTTGAGAGAAGACTAGAATAGAAGGAAATCTAATTAAGGAATTAGATGAGGCCATGGAATCTGGCTCTGCATCCACGGTTTTGTTCCATCATCTCAAAGCCAAACATGAAGGGTGTAGAGTCCAAACTAAGTTATGTGCAGTGGGGAGAGAGGGTATTAACACTGCCAGATGGACACATTGTCTGGAGAGTCGCAGAGACAGAGAAGCCTCTATAAAGTCTTTAACAAATGAACATGAGTGTATGATTGAAGGACAGGAGGAGATGCAAAAGGCTTTTCACCGGCATTTTCACCAGCGTTTTGCCCGGTTGTTCGGGGAGAGCAATACATTGGACCATGGGAATCCCACGACGCTTGGTATGGGAGGCGGAATCCTGTAAAGGGCCAATTACAGCAAAGAGGTGCTGGTTGAGTGCATCAGGGACAAGTCGCCGGGGCTAGATGGTCTGCCCTATGAATTTTATCATAGTATGCGTGACTTGTTCAGACACTTGCTAGCCTTTGTCTACACAAACTGGCAGCAGAATGGGAGGATTCCCAGCTCTGTGAGTCGGGGAGTGGTGACGATGATCAGAAAAGACCCAAGCAAGGGGAATCATATTAGAAATTTTAGGCCCATAACTCTACTTAATATAGAATTAAAGATTTTGCCCAAGGTGCTAGCAAAATAGTTGACGCGTATTGCGAAGAAATTTGTAGGGAAAGCGCAGACTGCACCATCCTAGGCAAGTCAATCCAGGACAATCTTCATCTCTTATGCTACACCTTACACAGGGTTGGTAAATTGTCAGGCAAAGGTGGGGCACTGGTCCATTTATATCAAAGTAAAGCTTTTGATCAGGTAGACCACCAGTACCTGGCAGCAGTCCTCAAGGCAGCTGGATTAGGCCCAGACTTCCACTGTTGGATCATGGCAGCATCAAATCCACAGTCCAGATAAACGGTTGCCTTTCGGTGCTGTTTGAGATCAAGCACTCAGTTCGTTAAGGGTGCCCCCTGTCTCCGCTTCTGAATGTATTGGCTCTTGAGCCATTGCTGCAGAAGTTGGAGAATTTGGGGGGCACTCCCGATGAAATCGGATGTGGTAAGACTGTTTCTGCATATGCAGATGACGTCACCATCACCGATGAAGCCAGATACCTTGTGTAGAAGAGGCAATCAAAGGATATGAGGCGGTGGCAGGAGCAAAAATTAACAAGGACAAATCCATTGGGTTGCGGCTCGGCACCTGGAGTGGCAAGACGATAACGTCCAGTGTCGTGGGGCACTGGATGGATGGTCCTGTTAAGTTGCTTGGAGTCTGGTTTGGACCAGATTCCCAGACGGAGAAGAATTGGAGCAAGGGGGCAGGCAGGGTGGAGGCCCTAGTCTGGACCTGGTCTGGAAAGGTGTTATCCCTGAAAGGGAGGGCAGAGGTGGTTTATTGCATCTGTTATCACCTACCATCTGACTGTTGTCCCTTGCCCTGATTCATGGCTACGCAAGTTGGCACGCCTTCTCTTCCACTTGTTGTGGAAGGGAGGAAAGCCACTTGTGAGGTGCTCCATATGCTGCCAAGAACCATTAAAGGGTGGGTTAGGGATGCCATGGCAAATAATGTGCAGGCAGGAACTGAAGCTAAGGCATCTCTGGCTCTATCTGGATGGTGGCTAGGTGTGAAATTCGCTAGCAGAGGAATTCTTTCCACAACCAGACTCCTTGGAGTAATTTAAACCCAAATTTATTAAAAGACGTAATACGACAGAATGGCAAAAGGAGTGCCAACAAGCACTCATGCTAATCCAGCCGGCAGTGGGAATACCACCTTGGTATTTTATAAAGGGCTTGTAGAGTTTAAGAGTGATGATGTCCTAGGAGGAGCTCTGGGGCTCGATGAGAACTGGCTAGCCAACCTGTTCCAGAGAACTTTCAGGCCGGGGTACTTGAATAACTAACAAATATCCCTGACCTGGCAGAATGTGTTACCTGTTCACAAAAAATTGTCCAGGCATGAAATATCAGTATCACCAGCATGCTCAAGATGTGGGCAGGACGATGAAACTGTCCTACACGCTCTTGTACAGTGCCCAGAGCTTTCGGGCTTGATAATTTACGTAGAACACGTGTTGTTGCATCTAGGAAGAGTACAGCTATCAGCTGAGTCAAAAATAAAAATTGTACTACCAACCGGATTATCAAAGGAAGGGGAGGCATGCTATTTATGTATAGTCGTAGTGTTGAAAGAGTGTGTATGGAGAACTAGAATGGAGTTGCAATGGGAACTTTTATCTCTGGCCCTGGGTTGCTGTATTACTTTAGATATCATCTGAAGAGCAAGAGAGGCCTGGAGAGGAGACACCTGTGGCGAAGTATATTCGAGAAAAGATGGAAGGATATAGCAAGGAAGTTGGGCGTGATTGATCCAACTTAATTATCATTTTAGTTAAAAGCAAGGTGTAGTCACTTATATATAAACATGTATATCATCATCATCGTTTAACGTCTGCTTTCCATGCTAGCATGGGTTGGACGGTTCAACTGGGGTCTGACAAGCCCGAAGGCTGCACCAGGCCAGTCAGATCTGGCAGTGTTTCTACAGCTGGATGCCCTTCCTAACGCCAACCACTCCGAGAGTGTAGTGGGTGATTTTATGTGCCACCGACACAGGTGCCAGACGAGGCTGGCAGACGGCCACGCTCGGATGGTGTTTTTTATGTGCCACCGACACAGGTGCCAGACAAGGCTGGCGGACGGTTACGCTCGGATGATGTTTGTTACATGCCCTCAGCACGGAGGCCAGTCGTTGCGGTACTGGCTACGGTCACGTTCGGATGGCTTTCTTATGTGCCACCGGCACTGGTACCACAAGGATACAAATTCCATTGATGTTCATCTATTTTGATTTGGTTCGATTTGATTTGATTCGATTCTCACTTGCCTCAACAGGTCTTCACAAGTGTCACAAGAAGGAAGGTATGCACAGGTGGACTGACTACGTCCCAGGTAGGGGCCACAGGTTATGGCTTCACTAGTCTTGCCGGGTCTTCTCACGCACAGCATACTTCCATAGGTCTCGGTCTCTAGTCATTTCCATGGTGAGACCTAACGTCCGAAGGTCGTGCTTCACCACCTCGTCCCAGGTTTTCCTGGGTCTACCTCTTCCACGGGTTCCCTCTACTGCTAGGGATTGGCACTTTCTCACACACCTATCTTCATCCATTCTCGCCACATGACCATACCAGCGCAATCGTCTCTCTTGCACACCACAACTGATGCTTCTTAGGTACAACATTTCTCTCAAGGTACTAACGCTCTG